>NC_135320.1:60242656-60465156 GCF_048772815.1 Callospermophilus lateralis | reverse complement strand
AATAAGCCAGTAAAATGTTTTATGACCTATAATACAAGAGTAGCATCAGCAATTAGTTCCAATGCTTTAATCTTCAATTATATGAGGTGGACATAGAAGGAAAGAAAAAAAATAATGTAGCTAATTGAGAAGATAACAAAGTATTCCCAAGTAAAATCAGATGGTCCTTTTGCCATACAATCAATTAATATTAATTATTTATTAACAATCTAGATGACAGCCATGAACTAAAAAGCATTTGCATTTAATAATGTTTATAATCCCATCTTGTAATAGGCACAGTTTTGTGCTAGAAATGTAATATCTAAACAGAAGAATCTGATCAACTTAGTTCTAAAAAGTATAAGGCAATTAGTTCAAAGTGTGAACAATCCCTCTGAAAAAGTGAAAGTCTTCAAGAATGGTGTTGCTATTTGATAAAAACTGTTTTCAAGCAAAAGTGAAGTTCACTACTTACTTAAACTCAAGTTGCCTACACTGAGAACTTAAGTATAAGGAAAAACAAATCCACTAAATAAAAGCTAGAAAATCATGTCTGATCTCTCTCTCTCTCTCTCTCTCTCTCTCTCTCTCTCACACACACACACACACACACACACACACACACACGACTGTTGAGAACCGTTTAAAACCTGGTTCCCATTTCAAGGACAAGCTGATTGATAAGATTTATTTTTAAACTACATCGAATGAAGCTTTCGACATTTGGATGTGGAGATGAGTGTGGTTAATAATCAAGGTGGGAGGGGGTACTAATAAAGCTCTATCCCAAAATTACATGACAATTAGTTTTAAACTAGCTGCCAGAAGCTAAACAACACGAAAAAAAAAAAAAAAAACAGACACATCACATGGCTCGCAAAAAAAATAAATCAGGTTTTTTCTTCTTTTCGGCCAAAGCGTTGAAGATATGTCGCAGGCCTATCTATATAACACTATTGGAGGATTTTTCCCCAAGCCAGAAAGTTGACCTAGGGGATCTCTGTGAGTTTGTGTGTTTGGAGCAGGTGTCTTCTGCCCCTCGGTGCCCTGTAAGCACGACCGAGGTCCTCTGAGGCTGGGGGCACTGGGCCACTGGCTCTCCTAGGCGCCCGCTGCCTTGAACTCAGTTTCCGCGCAGGGAAGTGATCGCGGCCCCTCCCAGCGAGGACTCCGCGCGCCTCCAGGGCCAGACGCAAACTGAACCCTGCTCTGCAGGATGTCACGGCGACTCCAGCGCGACCCACTCGGAGTTCCCGGGTGCGACCCGCCTGCCACCAGTCCCGCGCTCGCAGGGTGGAGGCGCACGGCTGCCAGTTACAGGGGCGCGAACTTTTACACCTACTTTTTGTTTCACTTCGGGTTTAACGTGACTCTGGCACCGCCTAGAATCAGGTCCCAGACACTCCGATTTTCCACCTCCTGGGGAAGTTACCTCCCTTGCCCCGAGGTCTCCACCCGCTCCTCATCCTGGTTGGTAAGAGTGGTTCCCAAGAATAGCACCCCTTCTCAACAACAATGACAACAACAATAATAATAAGCGCCTAAATGAGTGGGACTGCCCTGTCAGGCTCCAGGATAAAGCGGCGGTGACTCACAGCTTGCGGGGGTCGGCATAAGGAAAAAACCTGGGAGCGCGAAGGCTAACCCGAGCAAGAAAAGGCTGTTCCTCAAAGCCTCCTTCTAGCCCGGCGCTTGGGTTGGCCCTCTGTCTGTCTGTGACTGTCTAGTTGTTCCTCCCCTGGCTCAAGCAAAGTTTGACAAATCCGGGGGACAAGAAGCGGATTTCCCCGAGTCCCCCTCCCCCTTTCCCACCGCGTGCGCCCCTCTCCACAGAAATAATCCCACCAACTCCGGGCCCCGCGCGCAAACTTACGTTTGATCTGCCGGGGTTTGCTTTGCTTTCGTCGGGACATCTCGGCGGCGGCCGCTGCCGCTGGGGCTCCTGCGGTGCCCGCGGTCCGGGCTGCCGCTCCCTCGGCTCCCGCCGCTCCCGCCGCCGCCGCTGCCGCTGGCCAGGCTCAGGCCGCCGCCCGCCGGACTCCAGGTGCTCGGGGCGCGCGGGATCCGGGCGCTGGGCTCCTTCGGGAGCGGCGGATCCACGTTTAGAGATGAACAAGCAAATGAGAAGACGAGAGGGGGGCCGACAGAGTGTGACAAGGAGGAGGGGAGGGGGAGAGGGGGAGAGTGGTGGGGTGGGGGAGAGAATGGGAATCAAGAAGCGAACGGTCAGGAGAGAGAAAAGGAGGAAGAGAGGAGGGAAAAATAAGAAAAGAAGGGAGAGAAGGAGGGAGGAAAAGGAGAACGCCGAGGGGAGAGGGGCCTAGAGGGGGCGGAGGGCACCAGAGGAGGAGCGCGCTCGCTTCCCCAGTGCCCGGCGTGCGGGGCAGATACTCGGGCGCCGCTGCCGCCGGTCCGGGCCGCGCAGCTTTTGCTCTGCCGCGGGAGGTGGCGAGGCGCGGGAGGGAGGGGCGCGCCAGGCCGTGGGGAGGGGAGACTATTCCATCAGCGAAAGAAGGATTGGCTGCATCCAAAGCCAGTCCGGATGCAAACTCAGGCCCTGGCCTTGGTCGGGTGGAGTGCAGGGGATCGCGGCGTGGGTGGGGGTGGGTGAGAGTTGTGGAGGAGGCCTGGAGCACGGGGGGTGGCCACCTTCTGCAGTTGTCACCGCGTCAACGCTGGGCAGCTGCCAGAGTACCCATCCCCCCCCTCTTCCAGCAACTTCTTCCAACAGCCTCCTCTGACGGACCCCAACTCTCCTCTCTCACGCCTCGCCCATCTAGCAGGGCACAAAGAAATCTCAGTCTTTCTATAAACTTTGCGCTTCCAGTTATGCCCCCTCCCCGGACCCCCGACCCCCGCCCTTCCAGATTCTTGGCAGGAAGGTTAGGCCACTGGCAAAGTCCTCAGCGAGAGCCAGCTGATCACAAATGCCAACTGTGTGTCTTGGGGCCAGTTAAGTCCTCTCCTCTGCCCAAGCTCTCAGGACACCATTTCATTGCTCTCAGGGATCCCAGGAGACTGCTGTGGACACGGACCATCCCCCACTTGGCCCGCATGGATGGGGTGCTGAGCAGCGTCTTCAAAGTGCTCTTTCTCACCTCGAGTTTCCATTTTAAATAGTAAAATGCTGGAACTAGGAGACAGGCAGATATTTTTCTCTCATATCAAAAAAGGAAGACCGTTAGCTAGGTGATTAGCTGTAAGTGGGAAGCGAACTATCATCTCCAGTAGGAGTACTCACTTTTTGAGGAAGTGTGTCGAAGTTCTGCAGTCCCACCTTGCCCTATGACCTTTAATTCTCTTAGTTCTTCTGCCACAGGGAAGCACCGAACGACTAATAAAAGATTTGATCTTGCCATAATTTCCCAAGCAGGTAAGACCCAATAACTATTTCATGGTTCTTTAGTTTCTAAAGTTTTCTTTCATTCTTACTCAATTATTGTGTTTGTAGTATGTTGGAAACTGCAAGGCAAAAGAACAAATTTTGAGATGATTTGCATAGTTATTATTTTGGCCAAGTGAAACTGTATGAGATTCGCTTACTTTCTCATAATTTCATATACACTAAGTATTAAATATATTCACCCGGTGGGCTGGAGGGATTTCTATCCAAAGGACAGTGGAACTGGTTGCTTTATGTAATTAGTATTCACTAATAAACTCCTTTGCGGTTAGCATGTATGTATCTCCCAGAGACTGCGGACATTCCCTCCAGGAGGTTGTGAAATTGTCCATTCTGATCTGAAATTGTGTCTCCCTTTGGTTGACTAGCATTAGTGTGAGTCCCACCAAATGATACTCTAAAAGGGTCTGGGGGTCAGCAGAGAGCATAGGCTTATTGAGCATAATGCAGGACACTCAGTGTCTAAGATGCACTGTAATCAGTGTCATTTATTACCCATCAGGACATCTTCTGGAAGGTGTAAAGAGTTGCCTCATGAGTGGTATGGCTGAGAGAATCTTAACACAAAGCCGAAGACCAATTGTGAATTTTATTACATTATCATTAGTACTAGGACCACATTGAGGTTTGTAAGGATATAGTACATGGTCCTGTACAGTAGAAAATGCACTAAATGATGAAGTCCCTCCCCTGAAGAACCAACAAATTAAGGTCCTAAGTACCATGAAAAGCAGGGTTATTTGTGCTTGTGTTGTAGAATGAATAAGCAGACAGAGAAGTACAGATTTTTACCTCCTTCATTTTCAATTCATTACAGTTGAATTGGTGTGCACAGAATCTTAGAATCCGTTGTATTGTACCTTATGGTTTTCAAAGATCCTTTACAGAACTGGCTGACTTTTTATGTCACCCAAAAGGAATGCCCATTGGAATTAAAAAAACATAATAGTTAGTGTTTCTTTTGGCATTTGAAATGGTTAAATATGCAAAGCAAAAGAGAAACAAATAAAGCTCAACTAAATATTCAGTTTAAAAACTGAAAGGAGCAAAAGTCAGGGAATTTTAAGGCAAGATTCTAAAATAACCAGAATGCATTAATAGAAACAGTGTATTTCTAAATTATAAACATAGATATTAATTATAGTCAATATGAATGAAATAAACTAATACTGTAAAATCTTGTATTTTTACATCACTTTTAATGAAAGTATTGATGATATGGAAGGTTCAATTTTTTTCTAGTTTAACTCACTAAGGTTATAAAATAAAAAGACAGCAAAACCTATAAGCAATTATCTCTGTCCAAATGGATATAGCAGCTCCAAACCACAGCTACATGACTATCAAACAATGATTATGAAAACCACAATTGAGAAAAGCATCAGGGAATGATATTGCAAAACCACAGCAACAAATGTGTCTGTGATATTGAAAACCACAATTCAAAACTAATACCCTGTGTATTGCAAATTACTATTTAACTATAAATGTGCAAATCTATAAGTAAGAGCACAAAATAATTTTTCATTTAGTTAACAATGAATTATTCATTTTCTAGACTCACCAATCTAATGTCTACATATTGGTTTGTTTTGAAAAGTTTCTGCTTTCAAAAACAAATCATTTCAAATCCCATAAAAAATGTTAGTTAATTTAAAAGCAGGAAACATGCAACTTTTGATCATATTTTTTCAAATGTTTAAAGAATTGATCTGAAAGCAGTCTGAAATAAAGGAATATCTACCTCTGTATAGCTTTCTTCATAAAGTTATTTAGTAATGAGTAGGTATGTTTATGGGAAAAAAAGCTCAAAGTATTCAATTACAACATCAATGAGAACATATATATTCTTAGTCATTTTTAGCTAAAGAGCATATGCCTGACAAAGAAATGAAATGCCAGTACTAAAGCTGTTTTAATATGCAAAATCAAGTTTTTGTTTACAAATGAGTAAATTGATATTTTATTTGGGAGCTCAGGGGGTTGCCATATTTTTCTAATTAATAAACAAGGTGCATAGTTAAACATGAATTTCAAATAAACAACAATAATTCTTTAGAATAAGTATTTTCCATGCACTATTTGATACATATTTATCCTAAATAATAATTGTGGCTTATCTGAAATTCAGATTCATCTGGGTATCCTGTATTTTATCTGGCAAACCTACAAGTTTAGCATTTAAGCTTTTTTCACATATTTATGGTTGTTTATAATATTGTTTATAGAAAAGGCAGAGAAACTCTAAAGTGCATCCTGCAGGCATAAATATATTTAATTCCTGAATGTTGTGTTATTTAGGGAAGGCAAGGTAGAAGGAATAAATTTCTGTATAAAAATTCTTACTTTATTTGGCACAGTATGGAAATGCGCTCTCAGTGTAAATGGATTGCATTCATGTATGTCTTACTGTTGGATTTGTTTTTAAAATGTGTTTTTCTTCCCCCTCCAAGGGATCAACAAATTGATAAAGCAAACTCAGAGGCCACATCTTATTAGACAGCAAGCTGCCTTCTTTATTATGGGAGTAAGTAATATCCAAAAGCTTCAGAAAGACTTAATTTTGCCCTTGTATCCTCACCAGAAATTGAATACAATTTATCTGCCTTGATTTAAGATTGTGGTACTGAATTGAACAAAAATACAGTGTGAAAAATGTGTTTAGTATTTGTGTATCTTTATAATTTCAGCATTTTTAACATGAAAATCAAATTCATCTAAATGGCATTCCTATTTTATAACTAGGAAAAAGATTGTTTACTTGCAAAGGAACTGAGGACTTCCAAAAGATTCATTCTATCTAGATGGCGGGGGGGGGGGCGGTTAACTTGAGCTTCATGTAGACCATCTAGCTCGTGAAAGAAGTTTGTAGGTTCAAATAATTTTCTTAGGAGTGAATAGATTGAATTCACCAGATTTTCAAAAATGTGTGAAAAAAATCTGTGACCAATGTAAGTTAAGAAACACTATGTTCTTTATTTGTACATGTTTATGATATAACTAAAATGTGAATGATTTAAGTTATTACTCTTTGTACCCATCCTTTAGGTGCAAGTTACTACTCTGAGAGAAGAGAATCATAAGGTAAATGCTACTTAAAAAACAAAACAAGACAGTATTTTGTTCCTAAGTTTGTGTAATGCATAATATTCTCACCAAATATAAAATGAATGTTAAAGGAATGGCCTCCTACATTTTAGAAATATCTGTTGATTTGGTCTGCCTAGCATCCTGGTAGTAATGCCATAATACCTTTTATAGAACTCCTCATTCACTATATAGTCATGTGGTGCAAGTGTAGCCTTTTCCAACCCCTGACCAATCAAAATATTCCATTTGTCTCTACAGTGATTGGCTCAATGTTTTAAATTGTTTCTATGCAAGTCTACCCTGGGATTTTTTCCTAAAACCAATGAGGAAGACAGGCTGTTTTACCCCTGGGATTACTGCTTGGAGTATACACATAAGAAATTGCTAATGGCCGTGCTTATGAAAAAATCTAGTGTAAATACAGATCACTTTTTAATCTTACTTTGTCTTAGAATCTGATTTTGGGAGAATCTAAACCAAAACACTCATCAACAGTCCCACATTGCTTTGTTTTGAATCCACCAATATTATCTGTGTCTCTACATAAATGATGAAGTTTCAGTCAGTTCTGCTCTATTTTACCTTTTTCTTTTTGATCAGGCTAACCCTTCTGTATTTTTGTAGTCACAGTATAGACACTTTTCATAGGAGGAAATTACTAACCTCTTAGTCTAAGTGAGATACCACTTTTTAGTTGTTTTCATAACAACTTTTTATCTACCATAATATCACTTATTGCATTATATTGCACTGGAAATTTAATTATATATAAATCCAGTCTTCACCAGACCCTTTCCAATCTTAACACACTTACCTGGTTGGTAAAATTCGTGAGGGCAAGAAACATATCTATCTTTTTAAGAATTCTATTCTCAATGCTGGACACACAGAAGTTCCTAACAAAATTATTGAAAGAAAAAGTAAGTTCAGAATTATTCAGGCTTATCTGGGGACTCCTTACCATTCCCAATCCTCATTGAAAGAATCACAGGTTCAGGAGATGACTGCCATGTTTGTGCAACACAAAACCATGTTCTCATGGTGAATGCTGAGACCAAAGAGAGTATCTAAACCCTGGTATGACCAACTAAAATTCTTAAGAAACTAGAGTTAGTATCAAGAGTTTCAGTCCTTACATGGCTGGTCTCTTGAAGTAAGAAGTAAAACCTTTGGAATTGTGGCATGGTTATTACCATGTGAATAGTGTAAACAAGATTATTTGATAGCAGAGAGAAAAAGAAGCAACATAAATGTTCTAAGAGAAGCTAATACAGAAACTGCTATACCAAATTCCTGTCCAAGATGTCACTGAGATATTGATGTTTCCTTACTAAATTTCTTACTACCTTTCTTTTTTTGGTTATTTTTGGCCTAAATTAGTACTAGTTGATTCCTGTTGCATTCAAATCAAAAGACTAAACTAAGGCAAAAAGTAACCATCTCTGACTTTGGTCTACTTGACTAAATAACTGAATTTAGTAATATCAATCTACCTATGTTTTCTACTCTCTTTTAGAAAGTTTATATGAAAGCATTTTTTTATTAACATTTCATTTTATCTTGTACAACTGTAAAAAAAACAAATATTATTAACAATAAGTGGGGGCTGGGGATGTGGCTCAAGCGTTAGCGCGCTTGCCTGGCATGCGTGCGGACTGGGTTCCATCCTCAGCACCACATACAAAGATGTTGTATCCACCGATAACTAAAAAATAAATATTAAAAATTCTCTCTCTCTCTCTCTCTCCTCTCTCACTCTCTCTCTTTAAAAAAAAAAATAAGTGGGTAAATCTACAATTTTAACAGAGACAAATCAAGATCCTATCAATTACCAACTTTGGATATTCACTTCAACTTGGTGTAATTCCTAGGGAAAAAGTATTTTCAGAGTCAGAGTTCCTCAAGGACAATATGATCACTTGACATGCATATCCATAACCCTCCTGATTACATATATTTCCCCCCAGATGTTTGGTTTTACTTTTAACTTCACGTTTCCACCTTTGAATAACCATCTAGCAGTTTGTCTTCCATATAAACTTTATGAATGTTGTTATAATTTAGATGAATGATGTTTGTACTTCTGTGGTGAATTTTATTTTCTAATCTGGAACTTTTGCCATAAATTCTTAAATGCAAAATAAGAAATTAAACCGATTTTGAGAATACTCATTATGTGTATAGACTTAATCAGATTACTTATCTTTGCTGTGATCTACTGGCTAAAGTATATTAAAATAATGTAGTAGGAGTGAATTTGGAATGAAGTGATGATATAGGACTGAAAAGGACAATTATATTATTTTTCAGTTTATCTGGTAGTGAAAATTGAAAAACATCATTCACATAATCTTTTAAAATATTCATTTTAATTTTATTAAACAACTACTTGTAGATAGATTTAAAGATCAAATTGATTTTCAAGGCTTGTAATTAGCAGTGTTTTCTACTCTGCTTCCCAATAATTTATGATCTCAGAGGTATAATCATCGATTGTTTTAGCTGATTCTTTTAGTGTTCACCCCATATTTCTAAACAACATACTTTACTATGTTTAAAATTCTTATTAGGTTAGGTCTTATTGATTATGTTGACTATCTAACATGAAAATACAAAGACGCAAGAGCTTTCTACCCTTCCAACACACACTTTATCAAAATTTTTAATCAAATTGAAATTTGTGTATTAAGTGTAGTCTGTTATATTTTCTTTTAAGCTAATTCCGGTTTTCCAAGGTATATAATTATATTGCTTGTCGTTTCCTCAATTTTCTATTCACTTTCACTATTTCACACCCAAATCCTTGGTGAGTGTCATGCATTCAGATATATCAGCACAGTCAAAGACGTCCAGTTTGGAGTTATCTTTCTCCTATGGAGCTGTCATTGGAGCCCCCATTCTTATGCTCCACTCTAAACTAATTGCTCTCTGTGACTGAAATTTCCTTTTCAAAATCATCCTGGGAGTTCCATTAATTTTCTCCTGCACTGGATTCCAAATTTCTTGGACTAGTGTGTATTCCTCTTTCATCGCTTTCTACTCTACTCTACTCCCTGCCCTGCCCTGTCCTGCCCTGCTCTTCTCTTCTCTCTCTCTCTCTCTCTCTCTCTCTCTCTCTCTCTCTCTCCCCTCCCTCCTTCCATCTTCTGTTTAAGTTACCTTTTACAAACAACTTTTACTGCCATTTCAGAATTTCTAGGAGTGAAGGCAAACTCTTAGAATTGATGATACAAAGATGCTCAACAACCACAATTGTTCTATATATCTTTGTTTTGTTATTTCTAAAATTTAATTATATATTTTTATTTTATCAAAAAAGTAATATGTTCATATTTTATAAAAATCATAAAAGGAGAGTGCCACTGTTTGGATGGGGTTTTAGCATGTACATCAAAGGTTTATATTTTGGAAGCATGGTCCTCATTATGGTGGAACCTTTAATAGGTAGGGTCTACTGGGAAGTAATTAGGTCATTGGGTCATCATTTGGAAGGGATTAATGTAGTCCTTAAAAGACCCTAGTTACTTCTCATGAGAGTGGATTGTTATAGAAAGAGCAAGCCTGGGCCTGTATCAATCTGTCATTCGGTCTTTCCATGTGATAGTTTGTTCTACATGTGCTCCTGCCTTTGTGATACCATCTGTCATGAGGACTTCACCAAATTCAAGCAGCAGCCAGCACCATGCTCTTGAACTTCCAGAATTAGGAGTTAAATAAATCTCTTTATATTTTAAAAAACTTAGCCCTGTGTATTTTGTAATAGCAACTGAAAATAGCTAATACAAGGAGGATATAATTAAGAGTTTCTTCTCAGAACTCACCACTTAGGGGCAACCACATTTAACCACTTCCATAATACTATACTACTTGAAATTCTATAATCACAATAAATTTAGAAAGCATCTCTGCCCACTATAAAGAATGAAGTGATTTGTATCTTTAAAGTTTTCCTATTCTTCTTATCTCTTTCTGCATCTGACCTAAGTTTCTCATATATAGGGTAAAAGTTGATAACACATTTTTTTTCTGCAGCTATCTATATTTTCTTTCCTCTTAGGTCTCCACATTAATTCTTCAAGTCGAAAATGAATACACCATAACTAATTTATTATGATTATGAAATACTCTCATTCAAGAACAAACTACTTGTCTAAGAACCTATTTCCTCCTACTTGACTCTCATAATGTGAGCCATACTCCATTTGTAAAAGAATTTTTCAAATATAAGCAAAGTGGTTTTTCCTTGATTTCCATCAATTGGTTAAAATCATATTCAGATTAGTTTGCTTTGTAATCAAATCATCACTTTTTCAAGCAGGTCTTTCGTGGGTTTTTTTTAACAGATAAATTTTTCTTCATGTTCATCAGTACTTTTTAATTGTGTATACATTTGGAGTACACTTTGATGACGACATTCCAATTTGTCTTTCTTCTTCTTGTGATGAACCACGTGCTTTCTTTACCATCACTAATATTAACTAGTTCCTTACTCATTCTGGCCTTGGCATGAGTCCATTTCAGTCTCATCCTTGAGAAAATTCTTTATGTGGCTCTTTACCTACCTTTTCAACTATTTGTTTTTTTGCCAGCTGCTCATCCATTATCCTAGAAATTTTATTCCAATGGGATGATTCCTGAGTTACTTCCAGAATGTTTTATATTCTACACTTTTCTCATTTTTTTCACTTTCATTTTTCTGAAGTGTCTTTATACCCAAGCTCCTCAGAAATGAAACATGAAATAAAACTCTATATATGAGAAAATGTTTTCATTTTGTTCCTATCCTCTGTTGATAGTTTAGCTGGGAATTTAATTCTGCAATTAAAAATACATTTCCCTCCTGAGAAACTTGAAAAAAGTATCACTCTATTTTCTTCTGGCTTTCAGTATTGATGATCAGAAATCTGGTCCTAATCAGAAAATGTTGATATTGATTTCTTATTTTTCTCATGAAATTGCTAATCTGGAATTTTGCAATTATGTCCTACTGAACATTGTTTATTTTAACCAAGCAGTATCGTCTCCCCCATTCTGCAATAGAAGCTAGCTTCATTCAGACAATTGACTCTCCCTCACATAGCACTTGTAATTTAAAAAAAAAAAAAATTGCTTTTGATGTACTATAGGAATTATTTTTAGTTATTTTCAACTCCTATAATATAATACCAGCCCCTACTTTTCAGGGATTAGTTTAGAAATTGACAAGGGAGCCAATTCTGGATCAGAGGAGAACTATCAGAGTTATTGGAGAGACCTTTTTGTCCTAAGAGAATTCTGGGGATCTTTCTCATTTCAGAAATAGAAAAGTAGAAATATTGCTTTACTTGCTTTGTCTTCCACTTTTCCCAATATGGAAAGCTACCCCTAAAACAAAGCCAACACACAGAGCAGTACATAATAAAGAGAATTGCATTCAAATAAAACTGAAGCCTCAGCATACAAGGCTTGGCATCTGCTATGCTTTTGGACTACTTGTTCAATAAGATTTCATATTGTTTGAACAGTTTCTTTTGGGGGTTGTATTACTCAAAGTTGAAAGTATCTGAACTGATACAAAGCTGTAGAAAGATGAGTCTTTTTTCTTTCATTCTTGAGTCACATGAGCTGAAGATGAGGGGTGATTTGTTGTGAATGCACCCGAGAATGTGGATAGGGAGTAGGATTACTACTCTGGTGAAGTTCAGTAGATAAATATTCAGTTTAACCAGAAGCATTGCATTGACCTTCTTTGTGCCTGCCAATTCCACATCTTGCACCTCTTTCCAGGGTCACATACACAATATAGTATCATCCTTGTGTCTAGAGATGGATTTCCTGGGTTCAAATCTTGGCTCTTCAGTTTCTTAGCTGTGTAAATATTTTTTTCAGGTTATTAAATTTTTGTGTGCTTCAGTTTGCTCATATTCACAATGTAAATGTAATGGTGTCTACTGCAGACAGTTTTTAAAATGAGTTTATATACATAAAAACTTGGCATGTAGAAAGTGTCGTTTAAATATTAATTCTTAACAGTACCCCAAGTCTTTACTCCACTGGTGTTGTAGGAACAGAACCCTAATCTTATTCAAGATATTCAGTTCACATTAGTACTAAATTCATGAGACTACCTTCTTGTTAGGTTTGACGATGTGATGTGGTTCAGGCTAATAAGATGCAACACAAAAAACTACCAGATGAAGCTTCACAAAAACCTATAATGTCCTTGCACAAAAACCAAGAAACACATTTTCTTCTTCACCTTTCACATGTTCATACCTCTAAAGTACCATGATACTTGAATATAATAAAGCCATTTTGCAAACATCAGAACAAAATCAACAATGGATGATTGGAAGGCCAACTTTGACAGATTTTACTTAGCAGTCTACAGCCCTGAACCTACTCTGCAATTCCCAATGAGTGAGGGAGGAGGAAATATCTGTTTGTTAAGCCATGGCATTTGGATTTCTGATACATTCAGCCAAATGCAATCTTAACTGCTACCCAAGGGAAATTATAGACAGAGTGGTACTTTCTTTTTGCCTTTGAAAATCCTGATTTGGAGGTCTGTATTTTCACTCTGCTTTATATACTTCAATATATTTCTGTTCTTCTTCCATGTTTTATAAATTGCTTAATAACATATAAAAATAATTTGAATGGTGTCCTATCACCCTCCTTTCTGTTAAGACTTATGCCTTTTCCACCATTGTATTTGTTTCTGTGGAGGAAGAAGAAATAACAATAACACTTATTTTGGGGACTACAGACTTCAATAATTTTAGGATACATGTAGTAATGTCAAAAAAAGAAGAGAGGAGGCGCAGGAAGGGGAAGGGGAGGGAAAGGGGAAAGAAAAGGAGAAGGTGAAGGAGAAAAATCCAGCTTTCAGATATAGAGATGAGTGAGTATTATGGAGACATGAAGACTATATCTTTGTTAAAGGCATTTAAGTGCAATTAAAATAAAGTATTGTGTTTTACAAAGAAGATAGACCTGTAGGCCCAATCAGGTAACAGGGTGCAAGTTTGTGAACCCTGATTCTGTTTTTAATATATATATATATATATATATATATATATATATATATATATATAGAGAGAGAGAGAGAGAGAGAGAGAGAGAGAGAGAGAGATGTAGCCGTGTTCAGTGGCACATGCCTGTAATCCCAGCAGCTCAGGAGGCTGAGGCAGGAGGATCACAAGTTCAAAGCCAGCATCAGCAAAAGTGAGGAGCAAAGCAACTCAGTGAGACCCTGTTTCTAAATAAAATACAAAATAAGGATGGAGATTTGGCTCAGTGGTCAAGTGTCCCTGAGTAGGTACCCCTCCCCTAAAGAATAGATAGATAGATAGATAGATAGATAGATAGATAGATGATAGATAGATGATAGATAAATAGATGGATGTGAAAATACATAGTTACTGAATAACCAAGTGCATTCACAACAAATCACCATCAGTAACAAGAAAGCAACACAAAATCAAGAACTTTTAAACGTAAAAGTATTTTTCAACTAAAATATTTCCACTTGTTTTCTTATAGCTTTTACCTATTTTTCCTCCTTTTATTTATTTGGCTGATACCACTTAATTAACTCTTAATATTATACTCATAGATAAAACAAATGAAAACCCACTCTTCATGGGTTGCTATGGCTTTGGAAGAAAGACAACAGCATTTTAAAATGTAAGAGAGCAAATATTTGTATTTTTCACCCTCATCCCTCTTCAGTTTTATTCCTCCTAATATATATGGTTTAATATATATGTTGACTAGTTGCACTATCGTAGTGCATTTGAGGACTATAAAACATGTTGAAAGTGTCCCTGACAAATAAATTGTTACTAGTGATACCCATTTCTCAGAGGTTCTCTGTCTTCCTTTAAGATCCCACCTGAATGGAACCCACCAAAGCCCAGGTCTGCAGTGCTATCTCTCAATGGAAGTGGAGACTAGCTGTGGTTGTTTTGTTGATTAGCAGGGTTTGGTCCTACACACATCTGTACAGAGAACATTTTTCCTAGCGATGGAATTAAGGTTCAGAATAGAAAAGTGTACTTCTTAAGCTCCCACAGTAGCTGGAGAAGCTGGAATTCTAGCAACATGCTGCCTGATTAGAAACCTGGTGGAGTTTTCCTTATGTCATTCAAGCTCTTATAATAATGGACAGTTAAAAAAAATTCTCAAACAAATGAACAATGGACTGGATGGATAATTGGAAAACCACCAGTCTAGCTTGCACTCTCCCACTTGGGGGATATTATTGATCACTTAGCTTCTTTGTTCACATTAGTACTCATTAATTTTTTTAAGTTCTAAATTTGATATGTCTGTAATTCTAAATGTTAGCTTTAAGAACTGTATCTTGGACTGTTATTTTCTAAAGATCAGGAACTTTGTGTAAATGTTTGATTTGTGTGGTGCTTACTCACCTAGGAAGACCTTTGAAATGTTCTTGATAATGTTGACAGTTTGTCAAATGATGAAATGTATTTTCCTTATTATTTTTGCTTTTCAAATACTTTGGAGAATGCTGTATGAGTAAAGTCCCAAGTAGTTCATGTCTTTGGAACAAGTTTCATTGAGAATTCCCAATCCAGATGTCTGGGTGCAGAGAACTTGACCTTTTATCATGTTTTTGGCAGTTGTAGGAAATGCAGCCATATTTAATCCAGTGTGGAGCATTGCCTCAGAATTTCCATAATATAGAGAGATGCATATTTGAATATTTGGCAGAAGAAAATTTCAAAGTATTGAAGATTAAAAGGAAATTTAGTTCATAACTAGATGTTTCTGTTTATAAGACTGTAAAATCTCTTTAACTATCCCCCTGGTAACATAACACTTGAATGACTGAAGAGCTAAATAGAAATGACCAATAATAGGTTTTGTTTCAGCCATTTTATACAACTAGTTTTTATTTACTTAACTTTTAAGCCCCTTTTCCTGTAAAAATAAATCTACTCTGTCACATTGGCCCACAACATCCTGTTCCTCTGTTTTCCCAGACTGGCAGGAAACTGTCTACTGTTAATGAGTAAAACAGGAAGACACTTCCCACTGATCACTTTCTTTGATCAAAAACTAACTCATTAATATGTATTACTTAAATGACACAATCAGAGAAAATTGAAGAGTTTCCTATTTTTATTCAATGACAAGGGAGAAATCCCCTTTCCAGTGAAATATAACAAAACCCAGACTTTCATTTATAAGGTACCATTCTCATCTTCTCTCATCATCAGTAAATAAACCTATAGTGCATATCTACTATATGCCGTCCACTCTTTTCAGGATCACCTTAGTTCCTTGGATTACTAGCCCCCCCCCCCCAAAAATAGATCTGGTTACAATCTAATTGTATCTAACTACCTTGACTAAAATGCTATAAAATAGAATTAACTTAAAGCGATAAATTTGTGAGAACCAATCATTTTTACTATATTAATTATTGCAATTTTAATTTTATGTTTTATAACTTGTTGAAATGGAAACAGTGGAAGGAGCAAAAATAAGGAACAAAAATTAATTTGTGGTTTTCATCATAAAGGAGAAGGAATTGCTGATCAAGTTTCAAAGTAGGCACACTATAATTCATTCACTGACTTCATTCATTCATTTATTCAACCAAATATACTTTCTGAGTATTTTTAATATGCTATCCCATCTTTAAAAGGCTGTCAATACAAAGACAAGTTGCAGCCATAAACAAGATGACAATATTAAATAACTGTGCTCCAGGAAAAGAAGATGATCAAAAGATCAGAAGTACAGAAGTACAGAAAGCTGAGCTAAAGGAAGCTGTGTTAAACTTTGACTATGCAGATATTTGGCCTCAGGCCAACACTGCTTTTCTTTATAATGACACTTTAATCAGCGTAAACAAAATCAAGTGTGTAGTTTAAAGCAAAAACAAGCAAACCTGTATCTTTCAACTTTTATCCACAACTATTATTTCTGCATGTGGGTGCTTCAATAGTTTCCATAAAACTTTCTGATTACAAGATATTTATCTGGCAATATCAGTGACCTAAAACATGCATTCATTTATCTATAGCAGAGCCACAGGTTTATAGCTCACCACATGGTAAATAATAAAGAAGGTTCACCACCCTCTAGTAAATAACAGAACAAAATATCCATAAACACTGAAAATGATGAAGACATTGATTTTAATTAAATAAATACCTCAATGATTTTTTCTGATTCTTACTTTTTCAAATATTTATTTAGCTTGCTAAGGCTTCTTTTTTTTAACAATATGAAATGATTTTCCAGTAGAAGACTTTAGGTGAAACAAAAGTTTTTACATGGGTAAAGCAGAGAGAGAAGACAAGCTTTTGGAAAAATAATTATTGGTGCATTATAATTACACATATTAGTTGGATTTATTATGACATATTAGTAACACAGCCATTTTAAAGGTACACTTTGCTCAAATTTTTTTTTCTGTCACAGCCAGTCATTTGTTATGATGCACAAATGACTATATAATGCACAAATATAATATAGATGGTCTCTTGAACTCAGGGAAACAGTAAGCAACAGAAAGATTCCTTGAGCATAGAGCAATATAGTTATTCACTATAATTTAAATTTAAGCATGTTTTTCCCCAATAAATAGCAAGGAATGCACATTTAAACTCTAATATAAGCCCTGAGATTCTGTTCAAGAAAATATTGACAACAACTATTGTCCAAGAAGTAAATAAGTAACTTGGGTAAGAAACATTTTAATGAGCATATTCTTTGTTAAGCTGTTATGTGTTATGGGTTTAATTGCATTTTCACCAAATTAACCCCCAGTACTTCCAAACATCACTTTGTTTGGAGAAGAGCTCTTTATAAAGGTAATCAAGTTATGATGAGACCATTAGGATATCACTAATCCAAAATGACGGGTACCATTTGTGTGTGTGTGTGTGTGTGTGTGTGTGTGTGTGTGTGCGCGCGCACATATGTGTAGGTGTGTGTTTGTGATTAAGCCAATACCACAAACTCTAGGCAAATGTCTAGCTAAGTTTCCCAGGCTGGCCTCAAACTTGTCATCTTCCTGCCTTAGTCTTCTGAGATGGAGTTTTAGCTCTGTCCATGGTTTCTACCTAGCGTTGTTCTGAGGATGAGAAATGTGGAGACAAACATAGGCAGAGGGAGAAGACCATGTAAAGTTGAAGGCAGAGTTAGGATAATGCTTTACAAGTCAAAAAATACCAAATATTTCCAGCAAAACACTGGGAGCTAGCAGAAAAGCACGGAATAGATCCTTCCTAACAACCGTCAGAATGAACCAAGCAAGCCTGCCAGTGCCACATCTTGCAAAATTTCTATCCTTCAGAACTGTGAAACAATAAACTGCTATAACTTAAGGCACCGAGTTTGCAGTAACATGTTACAAAACCCTAACAAACCAACATGCTGTGGATCTCTTTTTTAATACAGTTTTCAAAATACTGTTTTGTTTCTTGCCCAACACATACCCTCTGTCAGTCGTTTGGGTGTGTAACTCTCTGTAATTCCAGTAGTAATAGGAGTAGTATAGTACTAGTAATAATAACAACTAGGTTTATTGTTGTTGTTTTAATGCACTTACCATATCCCATTCTTGGCTTTATCAGTGTGACCCCATGGGATGAATGGGGAATGAAGGAATGATTTCTCATGTGGAAAGAGTAATTTTATTATTTTATTAAGTATTAATAATTAATGTTAAGTATATTTTATTAACTCACTAAAGGTTTTGGAATAGTTTAAAGGAATTAATGTTATTTACACTAACACAGAAATTGTTTAGCATGAAGTGGGTTGTTATTCCAACAAAATCCAAAAATATAAGTACAGTTTTGGGGTAGATGGCATGTGATAAAGAAACTGCTGGTTAAGATGGATATACAGCAACATATTGTCTACAAACCATATCCCACTCCAAGAAAGAAGTCTGCTTGTCTACTCTTTATTTCTATTTAAATGTTGAAATGTTTCCCAGTCCTAGTCTCTGATGTCTATTATTAACTGCAATTCACAAATCATTATAAAGAAGAAATAAGTTCAGGGAAGAATTAGCTTACAAGCAAATTAAAAGAGAACTGAGAACACCAGTCCTTTCACTGTTGGAAAACTTAATTGTTTGTAGAGCTTGAACTCTAAGGATGCAGTAGCAAGGTATAATTAAAAAGCTTCCAATTGAATAAAGTGACACAAAACAAAGATCAGAATAAGGATGAGGCTTGATCCCAACTGTTCAGGTAACCCAGTGGTAGCCACCATTAAGTTGTGCAGGGAGAACCATGGGCCAAGAAAGTAACCATGTACAAGAAATTCAAATATTATTTTTAGTAAATAACTCTGGTACAGTTATCAGCTACATGAAACTGCTTGAAGTAAATAAGAAATTTACCAAATTTTCAAGAGAATTCTATTGTCAAAGGAACAACAAATCCACCTTTGATAAAAATCTTTCTTTTAAATTCAAATGCTAAAATCAGTTCTTGAATTTGCACATGTAGAAAGCAGCTTTTGAAAGCCCCCTCCATTTATTTGGTGGTTTTTTTTTTTTTTTCACCAACAAATAAATGAGCTCACACTTCATCTCAAAGCCCTAGAAAAGGAAGAACAAAACAACAGCAAATGTAGCAGAAGGCAAGAAATAATTAAAATCAGAGCAGAAATAAACGAAATGGAAACAAAAGAAACTATTGAAAAAATTGACAAAACTAAAAGTTGGTTCTTCGAAAAAATAAATAAGATCCACAGACCCTTAGCTATGCTAACAAAGAGAAGAAGAGAGAGAACTCAAATTACTAACATACGGGATGAAAAAGGCAACATCGCAACAGATACTACAGAAATACAGAAGATAATTAGGAATTATTTTGAAAACCTATATTCCAATAAAATAGAAGATAGTGAAGACATCGATAAATTTCTTAAGTCATATGATTTGCCCAGACTGAGTCAGGAGGATACACACAATTTGAACAGACAAATATCAATGGATGAAATAGAAGAAGCAATCAAAAGACTACCAACCAAGAAAAGCCCAGGACCGGATGGGTATACAGTGGAGTTTTACAAAACCTTTAAAGAAGAATTAATACCAATACTTTTCAAGTTATTTTAGGAAATAGAAAAAGAGGGAGCTCTTTCAATTCATTCTATGAGACCAACATCACCCTGATCCCAAAACCAGACAAAGACAACTCAAAGAAAGAAAACTACAGACCAACATCTCTGATGAACCTAGATGCAAAAATCCTTAATAAAATTCTGGCGAATCAGATACAAAAACACATCAAAAAAATTGTGCACCATGATCAAGTAGGATTCATCCCTGGGATGCAAGGATGGTTCAATATACGGAAATCAATAAATGTTATTCACCACATCAATAGACTTAAAGATAAGAACCATATGATCATCTCGATAGATGCAGAAAAAGCATTCGAAAAAGTACAGCATCCCTTTATGTTCAAAACATTAGAAAAACTAGGGATAACAGGAAATTACCTCAACATTGTAAAAGCTATCTATGCTAAGCCTCAGGCTAGCATCATTCTGAATGGAGAAAAACTGAAGGCATTCCCTCTAAAATCTGGAACAAGACAGGAATGCCCTCTATCACCACTTCTATTCAATATAGTTCCTGAAACACTGGCCAGAGCAATTAGACAGACGAAAGAAATTAAAGGCATAAAAATAGGAAAAGAAGAACTTAAATTATCACTATTTGCGGACAACATGATTCTATACCTAGAAGACCCAAAAGGGTCTACAAAAAAACTACTAGAACTAATAAATGAATTCGGCAAAGTGGCAGGATATAAAATCAACACGCATAAATCAAAGGCATTTCTGTATATCAGCGACAAAACTTCTGAAACGGAAATGAGGAAAAACACCCCATTCACAATATCCTCAAAAAAAATAAAATACTTGGGAATCAACCTAACAAAAGAGGTGAAAGATTTATACAATGAAAACTACAGAACCCTAAAGAGAGAAATAGAAGAAGATCTTAGAAGATGGAAAAATATACCCTGTTCATGGATAGGCAGAACTAACATCATCAAAATGGCGATATTACCAAAAGTTCTCTATAGGTTTAATGCAATGCCAATCAAAATCCCAATGGCATTTCTTGTAGAAATAGATAAAGCAATCATGAAATTCATATGGAAAAATAAAAGACCCAGAATAGCAAAAGCAAGTCTAAGCAGGAAGTGTGAATCAGGCAGTATAGCGATACCAGATTTCAAACTATATTACAGAGCAATGGTAACAAAAACAGCATGGTACTAATACCAAAACAGGCGGGTAGACCAATGGTACAGAATAGAGGACACAGAGACTAATCCACAAAGTTACAACTATCTTATATTTGATAAAGGGGCTAAAAGCATGCAATGGAGGAAGCATAGCATCTTCAACAAATGGTGTTGGGAAAATTGGAAATCCATATGCAACAAAATGAAACTGAATCCCTTTCTCTCGCCATACACAAAAGTTAACTCAAAATGGATCAAGGAGATTGATATCAAATCAGAGACTCTGCGTCTGATAGAAGAAAAAGTGGGCTCCGATCTACATATTGTGGGGTCGGGCTCCAAATTCCTTAATAGGACACCCATAGCACAAGTGTTAATAACAAGAATCAACAAATGGGACTTACTTAAACTGAAAAGTTTTACTCAGCAAGATAAACAATAAGAGAGGTAAATAGGGAGCCTACATCATGGGAACAAATGTTTACTCCTTACACTTCAGATAGAGCCCTAATATCCAGAGTATACAAAGAACTCAAAAAAATTAAACAATAAGATAACAAATAACCCAATCAACAAATGGGCCAAGGACCTGAACAGACACTTCTCAGAGGAGGAGATACAATCAATCAACAAGTACATGAAAAAATGCTCACCATCTCTAGCAGTCAGAGAAATGCAAATCAAAACCACCCTAAGATACCATCTCACTCCAGTAAGATTGGCAGCCATTATGAAGTCAAACAACAACAAGTGCTGGTGAGGATGTGGGGAAAAGGGTACTCTTGTACATTGCTGGTGGGACTGCAAATTGGTGCGGCCAATTTGGAAAGCACTATGGAGATTCCTGAGAAAGCTGGGAATGGAACCACCATTTGACCCAGCTATTGCCCTTCTCGGACTATTCCCTGAAGACCTTAAAAGAGCGTACTACAGGGATACTGCCACATCGATGTTCATAGCAGCACAATTCACAATAGCTAGACTGTGGAACCAACCCAGATGCCCTTCAATAGATGAATGGATAAAAAAATGTGGCATTTATACACAATGGAGTATTATGCAGCACTAAATATGACAAAATCATGGCATTTGCAGGGAAATGGATGGCACTAGAGCGGATTATGCTAAGTGAAGCTAGCCAATCCCTAAAAAACAAATGCCAAATGTCTTCTTTGATATAATGAGAGCAACTAAGAACAGAGCAGGGAGGAAGAGCAGGAGGAAAAGATTAACATTAACCAGAGACATGAGGTGGGAGGGAAAGGGAGAGAAAAGGGAAATTTCATGGAAATGGAAGGAGACCCTCATTGTTATACAAAATTACATATAAGAGGTTGTGAGGGGAATGGGAAAAAAAAAACAAGGAGAGAAATGAATTACAGTAGATGGGGTAGAGAGAGAAGATGGGAGGGTAGGGGAGGGGGGATAATAGAGGATAGGAAAGGTAGCAGAATACAACAGTTACTAATATGGCATTATGTAAAAATGTGGATGTGTAACCGATGTGATTCTGCAATCTGTATTTGGGGTAAAAATGGGAGTTCATAACCCACTTGAATCTAATGTATAAAATATGATATGTCAAGAGCTTTGTAATGTTTTGAACAACCAATAAAAAAAATTAAAAAAATAAATAAAAATTAAAAAAAAAAGAAAGCCCCCTCCAAGGAAGGCACACTCTCGGTTTCACATGCCACTAAGAAAAATGCCAAGGAAGAGGCTCCAAGAAGGCACAGAAAGGGCCAAGGGAAGAAATGACAAGGTAACTCCTCCCAGAGAATAAAACCAAGGTCTCATATAGAAAACCTCCTCTCCACTCCACATCCATTTTATATAGAGGACTTTCACAGCATCTGTGTGGTGATATTTCAAAATCACTGAAGAGCATCGACTATTGTATTTGCCTTATTTTTCCCTTCCCAACTCAAAATATTCCTAGTAGACACCCTGCATTTTATGGTAAGGTGGTGAGTAGATAACTTGTCATTTGGGCTCATAAGTCACCTGACCATGAAAAGCTATATAGATTTGATAGAGAAGACAAGAGATTCTGGATCCTAGGATACATGCAGTGAATGAAGGATCCTTGTGTTCCTGACTTCAGGGAGGACATTAGTTTGTTTGATATGTGAGAGGAAGAATGAGGCAACTATTTTGTTGCCCAGATTATGGACTGTGACTAAGACCATGCCATGTCAACAAACTATTTCCTCTTCTTGGGCATATAAGACACTTGTCTATCTTATTTTCCTATGGGGCTGGGTTGGGCATCAAGTGTCTTAATTTTAGTCGATGGAATGTGAACAGAAATAATGAGAAACACTTTCTGATCAAGTCTCCTTAGAGCAAAACCACACAATCTTCTATCCTTTTATTTTCTTTCAATGTTGATCTTGAACATCTTTCAAATGTCTTAAAAGATAAAAACCATCCTGGGTCCCTGAGTCACCAGTAGGAGAAGAAGTAGCCAAGCCTATCTGTGAGGACCAATTTCTATTCTGCACCATATATCCAGAACAATTTGCAATCGTGGTGATTGTCTGTAACAAGTTAATGCAAAAAATGGCTAGACATCACACCCTGAAACACCATCTCTCAAATTTCTCATGGCAGTCCCCTGCTTCCAGGTGTAGTTTTTTACTTACCAGAGCTAAACTTTCCTCAAAGGATCAGACAAAAAAAAAAAAAAAAAAAAAAAGCTGTGATTTCTTGATTTCTTATCCCTTTCTCTGCTTTGAGACACTACTGAACTTTAAGAGATTTATTATATAGCTAGAAGAGTTTTATATTACACACTTATTTTGATGCATATCCACACATCCATTTTCCCAGGGTTCATAAGTTGTCTACATTACCTTAATTGGGACCACTCTCATCTGTTGTGTTTTCTTCTTTCAGGATTCTGGAATGGAGAGTTAGGTACAGATATCACAAAGATAATACAGCTAAAGCACCCTTCCTTCATTGCTCTTGGTTTGGTGTCCTTTTGGTTTATTGTCCAATGGCATTTTTTTTGTGACACAAGGAAGGGAGCAAACAAGGAGTTAAAAATTATGTTAATTTAGAACTAGTGGCCAACCTAGAGTTTAGCAAATAGTTCACTTATCACTATCATTGCTCCCCGATGGCTATAGATCTAAGACACTACTCATTTATTTTTTAAAAAATTTGTCTTTATTTTTCCAGACTGATTTATGAGACTATTTATATATGATAAAGCCTTTTTCATACACATTCCGTTTTTCTCTATTTCATCTTTTCCTTTTGACTTTGGCTGTTCTTACGAATTGTTTTTGTTTCGTTTTGGTGTGTGTGTGTGTGTGTGTGTGTGTGTGTGTGTGTTTCTGTATGAAACATGCGCCTATTTTCCACTCATTTAATTAATTTTATTTCTTCGGTGTTTTTCAGTTTAAAATGTTGATCCATCTGGACTTAATTTTTGTATAAACCTTGAGATATAATTGCAATATTTTTTTTTTATTCAAGTGGTTAAATGGTAGTTCTGGCAAAAGAATTTGGATAATACATTTTTTTCCTGCTATCCTGTCAATCATTTTTCTCCTCTTAAATTACCATTTGTACTTATTTATATTTCTAGAATCCTTATTCTTTTTTATCTTTATTTAAAAATATATCTTAAACTAGATTTCATTTTCTTCCAATTTTCCTCTATTTTATTTATATATTTTCTGTATTGATGTCTTTTCATCTGCCTTTGGTATTGGTATTCCCAGGATTTTGTCCTTGATCACTTTCTTTCTCACTTTTCATATTCTTTTATATGTACTTCAAAGATTCCAAATAATATCCATGTGGAAAGGACTCCCAAACTATATCTTCTGTTGTGGGCTGTCTCTGAAATGCTAAATCATATATTTCACCTATCACATATCTCTCTTTATCCTGTAACCATCTTACAATCAACATTTTTAACATGGAAGCACATCATTCCTGTAATTTCCCTCATTTCTTATTTCAGCCAAGAACTAGAGTTCAACCCCTATTGCTCCAATTCATAGCCTTCTTTCACCTCCCTTTTCTTAATTGCCATGCTAATCCTAACTTAGAAACATTTCTTAAATACACACCCTACTCTCATGCCTTAATTCAGGACTCACTTTTTGTTTAGAACCTAAGCAAAGCCTTAGTTTCACTTTCTTCAATATCTACTTTCTTATCCACTCATCCTTCACATGTTTGCAAGAGATATCATTGTTTTTAGATCTGATTTTACTGCTCCCCTACTTAAAAGCATTATGTGTCTTTAGAATGCCAAATTCCTTAGCCTCTTGAACACCCACTCTCATCCTCAGTCTTAACTTTATGTAGCCCTGGGTTACAGCTCTTCTGGGTTGCTCCCTGCACACTGAATATGCACCGCTTGCTTCATTCTTCTAAACATATGCCTTTAATCTCCTTTTTTTTCCTTACCCATCTAACATTGAATACTGGAGCATCTTTCATGACACATCTAATAGCATATCTCTGTAAATTCCTTAACCGTCCCCATGAAAGCATCCCATTTTTGTTCCCATTCACTTTAAACAAATATTCATAATCACGTTCATCACAAATATTATAATTACTTATTTGAATAGCTGACTGCCTTAAAGACAGTTTTTTTCTTATTCATGTGTATATTCACAGCACCTAGGAAAGACCATGTCATACATTATGCATTCAAAAATTGTCTCTCAAATTGAATTCAAAGTATAAGAAAATCTCTAGTAACATCTGTCTTTTAAAATTTTTATATATAAGAGTATTCATTCATGTTGACATTTCTAGATCAATTTTCTTTTGAACAATTTACCTCTCCATCATTGAATATTGTCTTGACATGGGAATAGTTCCAGGTCTCTCTCCCACTCTTCAGGTAATGGACCCAGTTTCTTCTCTATAATTTTTGGAATGACCAGGTAAGAACTTGTGAATGATACAGGAACAGAATTCAGTATGCAGTGACTGAGGAATGGGTCGTCTGTAAA
The DNA here is from genome assembly GCF_048772815.1 of Callospermophilus lateralis. Classification (NCBI taxonomy): domain Eukaryota; kingdom Metazoa; phylum Chordata; class Mammalia; order Rodentia; family Sciuridae; genus Callospermophilus; species Callospermophilus lateralis. Next base: position 60,439,450 of record NC_135320.1, on the reverse strand, counting down.
CTCATTCTGATAAACAGCAGCAATGGGGTTAGCACTCCAACTAGTTACCAGACTAATTTGATTGAGTTTTACTTCTTGACCATGCAAAGTTTCCTCTGCCTACCCTGAGGTCTACCCTGATTGATCTGTTTAAAATATTAACCTCTGGGTAATCCCAAATCCTATCCTCTGCTCTACTTTGTTTTTTTATTTAAATAGCACTTACTGTCTTCTAATACAGCAGGTTATTTATTTGGTACTCCCCAACCCAGACTTTTTATGTTGATTGTTTACATATAGTGGCGTTTCCCATCCATTTACTTTCAATGTATCTGTGCTTTTATATTTAGAGTATCTTTCTCTCTTAATCATGTAGTTGGGTTTTGTTTTTCTCCATTTTGACAATTTCTGCTGCTTATTGAAGAGTTTGCACATTAAAATTCAATGCAATTATTCATATGGTTAGATTCAGGTCTGCAATTTTATTATTTATTTTCTCTTTGTCTCCTCTTTGTTCTCTTATCCTGATACTGATTTCTGCCTCCTTTCAGATTACTAGAATATCTTTTAAAATTCTATTTTGATTTATCTATTAACCCTTCAGTTGTGCCTCTTTGCACCTGTTGTGGTTATTCTAAGAATTAAATTATAGATCCTTACCCATTCAGTCTACCTAGCGTTCATATCGTGTTACTTCACATAAATACAGAAATCTTGAAATTGGATAGTCCTATTAACTACTCACATCGTTTATCTTAAATTGCCATATATAAAACATCTACATACGTTATAAACCTCATACGACAAAGTAACGAACATTTTTTTTGCTTTAAGCAATCTAATGTGCTTTAAAGAAACTAAATGTAAAATAAAAGTCTTTTATATTTATCAAGGTAATTATCACTTTTGATGCTTTTCAACATTTCCTAAAAGCCCAAATTTTCCTCTGGTATCCCAACTCTGTACAGAGCAGCTTCCTCTAGCAGTGCTTACAGTGCAAATGGGGTAGTGACAACTTTTTGTAGTTTTCTTTTTTAAAAAATGTTTTTATTTCTTGTTCATTCTGGGAAAATGCTGTTTGATTCTAGAATTCTATTTTCTGTACATACTTAAAAATGTAAGCATGCTATTCTTCTTATCTCTCACATTTTTTTAATAAATCAGAGATCATTCAAGTTGTTTTCCCTCCCATGTCCTGTGTCATTTTCTCTTGCTGTTTTTAGGATATTTTCTTTCTTGGTGGTTTCCAGAATGGTTTTCTTCTTTGGGATACTGCTTCAGGTTCACCAAGCTTCCTGAGACTACAATGTATGGTTTTCATAAACTTTGGGAAGGTTTTGGTTATTATTTATTCAAATATTTTTCCTGACATGCTCTTTTCTCTCTGCTTTGGATTTATATTCAGATTTTGCTGTTGTCCCACAGTTGTTCTGTTCAATTTTTCAAATTTTTTATTATATCATTTGTATCCTCTCAAGGGATCCTTGTTTCCTTTTCTCTCCTCCTCCTCCTCCTCCTCCTCCTCCTCTTCCTTATTGCTGATGTATTCAGATAAGTAGTAATTGTGTTTGATATATAATTAATAGTCAATTTATATTTTTGAAATGAATAAATGTGATATGCAATATCTTAGGATGGCAATAAACAGCGATAAAATCAATATTTATGGAGAAAATATGATAATTTATTAAAAGATACAAATTTCCACTGAATGGACTCAAGTGCTGTGGGTTCTAGGCTCCAACTTCAACCAGAGCAGCCCTCCTTTTCTCTGTCAAACATATGAGGTTACCAATTCAGATTCTGACAAAAGTATTCTGTTGTAAATACAAAAAAAAATGTTAGAAACATGTGCTTTGGTCTAAACATTCATTTATTGGTTATGACCATTTTTCCAAAAACAATATCTGATGGTACTCATTAAACCAGAACAAAAGTTCCTGTCTTTGGAATTAGGTATGAATCAGGAAGTATAGAACAATAATTGTACTCTCAATTAAGTATAGTTGGCCCTGTGTGTCCACAGGATTCTCATCTGTGGAATCAATCAACCATGAGACAAAAATTTCTGGAAAAATAATTGTGTCTGTGCTGAATGTGTACAGATTTTTTTTTGTAATTAATCCCTAAACAATACAGTATAACAATTATTTACATGTTATTTATATTGTATTAGGTATTATAAGTAATCTAGAGGTAATTTCAAGCATATAGGAGGGTACATGGAGGTTATATGCATATTTCATGCTATTTTTTATAAGGGATTTGAGCATGGTCACATTTTGACATCTACAAGGGGTCTTGGAACGAATTTTGAATAGATATCAAAGGATAACTACTCAACAAATAAACAACCAAAATTTCTTAAGCTTGCAGAGTTCCAGAAGTTCCAGTGAACTGCTATTTACCTTTGTAGAATGTTACCAAAGGAGACTGTGAATTCCACAGAGATTTTTTTTTTTTTTTGGCAATAATAGTTTCTCATGCAATCTAACCTTTGTTTTTCTCATCAAGGAAACCAATGTATTCTGAGCATTTAGACAAAGAAGTAAAAGGGTTCTTCTTTTTTAAAAAAATGTCTTTAATGGGTGTCATTATTTCTTTTTTAATGTGGTAAGCCTACCATGGAGATATTTAAGAATATAGTGTATTTTCCTATATCAGCAATGTAGATGGGAGTTCACTATTATATAATCTTTTCACATAAAATTTTAGATATCCTAACAAATAATACCAACCAAAGTTAAGTTTCATTAAGGCAGAATTCTTTCAACAAAGCTTCTTACCTGAGTTTGATGCAAAATTTTAACTCCTGTAGTAGTTAATAGTTAGGTTTGTTACTGTTAGAGTATGCTTATTTAAAAATTCAGGTATTCTTTATCCTCAACTCAAGGTATGTTGATGTATGAACTTGTATAATGGTGAGTTTGAAGATGTATGAAGTTAAAACTCTCATACCTTAATACATACCAAGACCTATTCTAAACCACCTATGTAAAATATTTTATTGAGCCCTTATATCAACTTTATGAAGAAGGAAGCATTACTATCTACTTTTGGAAGCCAAGGACACTGAATTCAAAGAGAAGGTCAATAATTTCCCAAGATCACATTGCTATTAAGTCAAGATTTGGAATCACATAAACTAACTCCAGATTATTATTATAAATATTAGCAGTTTACTAATTTATCTGCAATAAACATGAATTTTTTAAAATATTTACTTTTTAGTTGTAGTTGGACACAATACCTTTATTTTGTTTACTTATTTTTATGTGGTGCTGAGAATCAAACCCAGGGCCTCACATGTCCTAGGCGAGCGCACAACCACTGAGCCACAACCCTAGCCCCAAACATGAACATTTTTGACAGTATGTTCAGTTTGACTTATATTTAGGAATTTATAAAATATTTAATAATATCCTCATAATGATTTCCAGATCTTCCTTTATAACTGCTACTTGACTAAACAACCACTTCAAATCGTTATTCATCTATTTCACAAATATTTATTACATACCTACTAAAGATGTGGGTAAATGGTATGTATGTCTCTATGCAGTATATTATTTTTTTTCTTTATTTTTTGCCTCTATTAATCATGTATGCCCATTTTACTGAAAGCACCATTCTGTTTTTGTTTGGAGAACTACACATTCCCAATCACAAATACATTTGAAGAGAATGGCCTCTATGGACTTAAATGTGTCCAAAACTAGGTCAGTAGTTCAATAGGACTCTCCTTTGTGAATCTGACACTCAAATTGAGTGATACAAGGATGAAGAATAGCACTAATTCTTCTCTATGTTCTGGTCTTAATTCTGCTCACTGATTTCTGCATTCTAGCTCATGTGACTACCATATCACTTATTCTTTCTGCTATGGTTATTGACTTTTTTCTCTGATGTTTTTTAGCTCGTCGTCCATGCTGTTTGATCATTTGATCATCCCTCCTTCTCCCCACACATACTTTTTTTTTTTTTTTTGGTTAAGCTAGCCCAAATGGATTTCTTGCTAGAAACTAAAATGCCATAGTTTATAGAGAAATAAAATTAGACCCTTCTCTCATAGAATTTACAGTCTAGTGAAAGAGATCACCATATCAATAAATGATGTTAATTCATTATAGAAAACACCTCCATCACAGATGGAGTTAACTATATGACAAGGAAAGTACAGGTGGCTCCATACATAAGGAGGGAGGACCTACATTGGACTTTCTGGGTCAGGGAAATTTTCTTCCAATCATAAAATTTTAATGTGACATGAAATATCAGGGACAATTTCCAAGCAAAGAGAAAGTATCTTAGGAAGGAAAAGTAGTATACAAAGGTCTGGAGATGATGATAAGAAGTAGTGGAGAAAGAATAGAACTTACTGTGACTGGATCCTAGTGCATAGAAGAGCAGAGAAAGAAGATGTGGGCAAGATGGAATCAAGCATGACTCTTGTGAAGGAATTTGGATTTTGTCTTAAAAGTAGTGACAGGCTACCTAAAGATTTCAGCTGAAACAAAGACTAAATTAACTTAGGATTTCTGAAAATTTATTCAAATGATATTAGAGATTAATTGAATTATTTTAAGCCTCTGGCAAGCAGATGAGTAAGGAGGCCGTTTTAGTGAGCCCATTCCAATGGTTATGAACTGATCTAAAGTGAAGGTAACAGGAGACAGAGGATGGATGTGCCATGAACAAAGCTGCTAGGACTAGGAATTCTGGGACAATAGATACTAGAACGTTGCTCTCTTCCTCTCCTTGTCAGCCCCATTCTTATCTTTTAACTTAAGTGGCATTAAAGTCTATGAAATGTACATTTCCAAATACCCAAGATAGTCCAACAGAGGAAATGGGGTGGATTTTCTCCGGGATCAGGATAGATGTCTGTGGCGGGCAACCTCTAATGTGGCTTCCAGGATCCCCATGCATGGCATAATGCCCTTGTGTGATACCCTTTCCTTGAGTGTGGACAGGGATGTGACTTTCTTGTAGATTCTAGCCATATACAGTCTGGCAAAGGCAGCAGAATGTACATGATCACATTCTATAAGATGATAATACCTGACTTCAGAAAAGATTCTTTCCCTTACTCACTGGCTTTAATGGAGCATGTGGAAGGTGCTATATAGAGGGAGCCACACAGCAAGAATCTGAGCCCTCCACTGGATGGCCTTTGAGGAACTCAATGCCACCAATGGACAAGTGGCAGATGGGCTCAAATGAAAACCCAGCCTTAATGAACAATTGACTATGGTCTTGCAAACGACCCAGTTCTGATGTACCTAGATTCCTGCCCAACAGAAGCTATGAGAAAATAAATCTCTGTTGCATTAAGCTGCCACATTTATGGAAATATTGTAATGCAGCAATACCACTACTTCAGTGACCAAAAGTCATGAGCTAGCATATTCTGAAAAGATTAAAGTCTATAATAATTTGTGGATTCTGAGGAAAATCAGATACTAGCTGTATACTTCCAAAGGTCTAAGAAGAGGAAAATGGGAGCTAAGACCAAATGAAGATGAACACAAAGACTGAAGAGTCAATCCAGATGCTTAGACTGGGAACAAAGGCCAGCCTGGTTTGAACTCTGCAGAATAAAAGGAGAAAGAACTTGACAACATTTACTTCCTGAGGAATGGATGACACTGAGGTTACACCAACAACCAGAGGTGGGCCACAGCAAGCCCAACAAGCAGAGGTAACTGTAGGAGGGGCCCAGAAGCCAGAGCAAAAAGGTCAGCCAGAATACACAGATTGCCCAAGCAATTAATGTCTAGAAAGGGACCAATGGTTATTGGGAGTGAAATAATAATAATAATAATAATAATAATAACAACAACAACAACAACAACAACAACTCTTAGGTAGAGTGGAGCATAACTAAAAAATATAATTTCCCAAAATAATCTCTTTCAGGTAAATTAGGTGGAAAGGATGATTACTGTTGACAACCAAATGAATTACCTGGATGATCAAAAGGAAAATCAATATAAAAGAATAAAGGAAAGAAGAGCTTATTGTCTTACAGGCATGTTAGATGAAAAGAGATACCTATCATGGAAATAATTTTGAAATCCATGAAAAAAAGAAAAGTATAGCAAGTTATCTATAAATGAAAAGGAATTTCATTAGCATCAGACTTCTCATCTGCAAAATAGGATGCTAGAAGAGAGTGAAATAACATCTGTTAGTAATATGAGGGAGACCCAGCCCAATAAAGATTTTATTTACCTGTGAGGGTAAAAGTTCAAGTTTCAAATATATCTTTAACCAAGCTTTCTAGAGAAAAAAAAATAATGGAAGGCCAAAACAAGAGAAAACAACCTGAGTCATTTGAGTTAGTAGCTCCATGCTGAAGAGAATTCTTGAAAACAATCTAGAGATGAAAATCTCAAGTTCTCTAAACTGAAATGTTGGTGTAGGAGCGAAGTTTCAAAGAGAGGAATCAAACTATCCCAAAGCATTTGGTGAAGATGGGGGAAAGGAGGAAGGGGGTGTGCTTTTACAATCGCTTCACCTGAGAACTTGGTTCAGTGCCATTGGACTTCCTGTATGACTCTGTTGAATGCTGGATATTCCAGGTTTTTTTTTATGAGGTTATGGCTGAATCACTTCATGCCCAACATAGCATATAAGTTCAGGCAAACCATCTGCCTCACCATTTTATCTACTTCTGCAGGCATCTTGGAATCTTTAAAAATTTGTTCTATTCAACAAATCATTAGTGAGCGAGTAAGAAGAGCTACTAACGTTCAGTGGGATTTTATTAAAGGGTTTTCTTCTTTTGGTAATTACCAAAGTTGTTTTTGGTGACACTTCATACATGATTTCCACCCTCCTAGCAGCTGCTTTCCATCTGCAGGAAGACTAGAAAGGCAGCAGCAGCCTAAGTTAAGTGCCTGCCATAAGCTTTCAACACTGTAGAGTACCTCTTTAGTAGCACCTCCTCCCACCTCCTTAGCTTTCCTGCTCTGATCTGTATTCTGGGTGCTCTAGTATTCCCATCTTGCTTGTGGGTTTCTCACTACTAACTTCTCTGGATCCATCCCTCCATGGGTATTGCCTGGATGTGTGCAGTCTCTGCAGTAACTCTTAGCGCCAGACACTTCCGCCTCCTCACCGTGTCCCTTACAGGTCCTCAAACCACTAGCCCTGGCTCAAAGCTTCAGGTTCTTTCTTGTCCCAGAAATAAATTTAGAAAAAAACTTTAAACATAACAAAATACCATCAACTACTATTTCAAAGATCTATAGATCATGCTCCCTCTGAAAGAATATTTTCTCAACTGAATCTTACTTGGAACCAGGAAAGGCATCATTTTTATTATTATTATTATTATTATTATTATTAGAGCAAGTCTCAGGGAGCAAAAAGTTCACCCATTCCTTCTAATCATCTGAGGCCTTCTGTGAAAGTATGTTCCAAATATAAATCTTTTGTATACACCTTCACATCTGATTTATTTAATAAAACCTTTTTTTAGAGTCATTTTTATTCTTAGCGAAATTTAGTTTAAAATTTAATATATAGATGAGAAACTAGGAAGAACAACAGTCCCAGATTAAAAAAAAATCTGGTCTCAGAGTTAACACTGAGATTTGTCAGGTCAAAATTTAGCTGAGACTAGTGTTCTGGGGCTGGCCATCCAGGTTCCCAGGCCATGGACACAAAACAAGAGGAAGTTGGGAAGAATAATAAGAAGGAAAGAAGTAGTTGGACCCGAGTTATCTGATCTCTCTTTGGAAGGAACAAGTTGGGGAGGAAAATTGCATAATGAGGTAGAAAAAGAAGAGAAGCTACTGGAAGATAGTGGATCTGAGTTAGATATTGAATCACAGACAAGAATGGAGTTCTGATGATGGAGAAGATGTTTGAACTCTTCTGGAGTAAGGGAAGAGATGGGGAAATAGCAGTACTAAGAATTAGAAGGGCAGTTTTTTTGGAATTACTGGACCTATGGGTAGGACAAGGAAATAGCAGAAGGCTCAGGTTGAGAAACTGAAAGAATGAAGGCAAGAGAGTTAAAGAGGGATTGCGGAAATAAGAGTTGACTATAGTGATGCAGCCACATCAATGTTTATAGCAGCTCAATTCACAATAGCTAAACAGTGGAGCCAACCTAGATGCCCTTCAATAGATGAATGGATAAAGGAACTGTGGAATATATATACAATGGAATATTACTCAGTATTAAAAGAGAATAAAATTATGGCATTTGCAGGTAAATGGATGGAGTTTGAGAATATCATGCTAAGTGAAGTAAGCCAATCCTCAAAAAAAACAAAAGCCAAATGTCCTCTCTGATAAGTGGATGCTGATCCATAATGGGAGGGTGGAGAATGAAGGAACTTTGGGCAAAGGTGGGGGGGGGAAGAGGGGAAGGGGGAATGGGAGCAGGAAAGATGGTGGAATGAGATGAACATTGACTCTACATGGTGTGCAACCAGAGAAATGAAAAGTTGTGCTCCAGTTGTGTACAATGAATTGAAATGCATTCTGCTATCATGTATACCTAATTAGAACAAATTTACAAAGAGTTGAGGGATAGGCAGGGACCAGGGAAGCTGCAGGGAATTAAGCAGCATGATCCAGGGGAAGAAAGTAGACAATAGAGGAGAAACAAACAAGAAATGTACAGACTTCAGAGGTGGTCCTCTTGGCACTGAACTGTGCCTGCTAAGGCTCCAATCACACCCAGGTTGAAATATCATCTTGACACTACCAAAGTATTCCTTTAAACCACCATATTATCTGTCCTGTGCTTTGGCAAACCCTGTCATACAACAATCTCTGGGTCAACGTGCAGGTTTTTGTAAGCACTCAGATGTGCACTCTAGGACTTTTGAGGAGAGAAGGTCCACTCTAATCTGCATGCCCAAGTCCTCTTGCATTTCATCTAGTTGTTTTTGTAGGGAAGCACAAATATTGTGAGAGAAGTCTAATGTTAAGAGGAGAAATCAGCATTACAGTTGATAACATGCCCTTCCAGGTAGGCAATTATATAATGCCATTGAGTGGGAATAATAAAATGTAATCCTGTCATACTAAATACAACATATTTAGGAGTTTCATGTGCCTTACCAAGTAAGGCTACAGGATATAGGGTCATTAGCTTGTCCTTAAAATTTTAATTGATAGTTATTTTGAGACCTGTCTGACCATTAACACATGCTGGAACCCACAAATCTGAATCTATAAAATTTTTTAAAAAATAATTATCATGACCACAGTTCCTCTAAGAGACTGTCAATGGTTAAACAGTTGTCCCCCAGTTCCAAGCCATGTTCTCTGGTTGGCTTTGTGATGCTGAGGTGGTATTCTGGAAATTACAGTTTTCCACTGCCATCTGGCTCCCTGTTCAATTTTGCCACTACTTGGGCACTGGAGGAAACCTGAAAGACAAGAGAGAGAACAAAGGCCATGTTCCTTTCTATTGGCTTGCCATTCCTGTCGGTGTCACCCCACCAGTTCCCCTTCACCTATTTCCAGAAATAGTTTGTTCCAGTTTCCAGATTCTTCTGCCATTCTCAAAACTGGCTTTGTTGATTGAAGGTCCTGGCCTGATGTAAGTAGTGTCCACCCTCTTGGAGGTCTGGATGCCAGCTCTGATCAGATCCCCCAGGCCGCTCCTTCAGGCTTCCAGGTTCTGGGAGTCCCACTCACCCTTCTTCGTGGGGTGGGCAGATGTAGGGATGGCAGCTGCTTCCTGCAGTTAGCATCTTGGTGTTGCTTCAGTGTTTCCATTTTGCCTTGCCAGCCCTTCAATGCCTAACCAATATTTAACCTTCAATTGCTTATCCAATTTCTTATACGTATTTATCTCTGACAAAATAACTAGTGTAGTTTCTCTCTCCAGGACCAAAATTCTGACTAACTCAGAGATACAAAGTCTTATGCAGCGAATTTTATAGAAACCATATTAAAAGTACTTTTAAATCAACCACTTTCCAAAGTATTCCACTCCTTGCAGTTGTTAAAAATCATTCCACTCATTGCCACCCAGCTGTCCCAGCTTATGTTTCACTTCTGAGAGTCATCAGCCCTCTCTTAAGCCACCACACGTATACATTTCAAAAACATGACTTATGACTCATTCCCCCTTGTGAAGCCACATGAGAGGCATTGTCTACTTTTCCCTCTAAATGTTTTCCACCGTGAAATTCCAATGGAAAAGAAAAGTGATCACTTTTATAGTAGCTTAGCTACATCTTTGTAATCTTCAATAATAGAAGCATAACTTTTGCTTGTTTACCAGAGATCTGTACTAGTTGTGTTCTCATTTTTCCTTCTCCTTGGACAAATAAGATTCCTTTGAAAATGCAGTTTCACTTAATCTGGCACATTAGTATCACTCTGAGCAAATGTATAAGGAAACACATCAACATCAGGACTTAATTCGTTTTTTGTTTTTTTTTAACCAATTCTTTGGTTCCTATGAAATACTGATACTAAACAAGCCTCTTGATCACAAATGTGGGGCCCTATGCATCTGACTAGAAAATGTGCAGCCCACCAGATATTCAAATTGTTATCACAATTTTTTTTTTCTGAAATCAGCTTCCCACCCTGAGCCTCTGCTTTTCCCTAAGAGGTTCTCTGCAGGGTGCTGTGTTCTCTGAAGAGCAACATCGGAGACCTCATGTTGACTTCTTTGAAATAGTCCAGAAAAGCCACTAAACAAATATACAAATAACAACAAGCCCAAAGCAGGAGGGGTATGTATACAGACAATCTAAAGTGTCCAGTTTTCAACAAAAGTTCTAAGACATGCAGACAAAACGGAAAGTGTAACCCATACATGTGGGAAAAAAAATGTAGGCAACAGAAACTGTCTATCAGAGGGTTCAAATATTCAGAGTTAGAAGAGAAAGACTTGAAGACAACTATTAGCAATATATTTTAAAACTAAAATAATGCTTAATAAATAAAAGAAGGAATACTGGCCCTATTTTGTCAAATAGAGAATATCAATACAGAGACAGAAATTATAAAAAAGAAACAAGCTGCTATTCTGGAGTTGAAAGCATAGTATCTGAGGTAATTCCTGAGAAGAACTCAAAAGTAATTAGAATCCACGGAAGGGAGAATTAGTACACTTAGGTTAGATTGATGAAGAGATAATAAAATGCAAAAAAAAAAAAAAAAAAGAAAGAAAAGAGATTGAAGGGAAATTAATGGGCTCAGAGAAATGTGGAACTTCACTAACATACATGTAATGGGATTACCAAAAGGAGAGAACAGAAGGAGGGAGAAAAAAAGAAGAAAAAATATTTTAAGGAATAATCATCAAACACCTTCCAAAATTTGATGAAAAACATTAACCAACACATCCATCAAGCTCAACAAACCTGAAGTAGGATAACACTGAAGAGATTCACAATGGGACACAAACATTTAAGTCATCAAATGCCAAAGACAAAGAGAAAATCTTGAACTCAGAGAGAGCATACTCATAGGGTACAAGGGAGCCCAAACTTAACAGCCAAAATTTCTGCAAAAACCATGGAGGTCAGAAGCAGTGGGATAAAATATGCAGATTGAAAGAAAAGTACTATCAACCATGAATCTTATCACTAGAAAAACTATCAAAAATCAAGGCAAAATAAAGACATTTCTAGACAAACAAAAACTGATAGAAAAGCAATTTTATAAAATAGTATGAATATCATTGGATTATTGGTCCTATACTAGACAGAAATATAATATATATGCTACACTTATCACTGACTACCTGGTCCCCTTAGTATGTCAACAATTTTTTCAGTGATTTAGCATTGGAGAGGAAAGAGGGTAATACATTTTACTGATATAAATTTTACAAAGATAAAATATAAAATTAATTATATAAATTTCTCAGAAATACAGCTTTGTCTCATTATGAACTAATAGTAATAGGAACTTGAAGATCACACATGCCCTTTTGTTGGTGTGTGTTCATATACATTGACTAACATTCTTTTATTATAGTGTGTAGTGGCCTTATTTTATGCCATTTATGCATTATTTTTATTGTTTTGTTATTTGTTTTAGTTACTTTTTTCAACTTAGATATTTTTACATTGTGTCATACAAATTCAATCAATAAAAGAGAAGCCACTTTAAATATTTCAAGAAGGAATGGTTCAATACAAGAAATCAGAAGCTAATGAAGTCTTTGGAAGTGCTAGAGGATATAGTTTGTATTAGTGTTCTGCTGCTGCCAAAACAATACACTACAGACCTGGTGGTTTAGACAACAGAAATCTATTTTTTAACAATTCTGGAGGCTAAAACATCAAGATCAATGTATCAGTAGGTTTGGTTTCTTCTGAGGCCTCTCTCCTTGCAATGTAGATGGCTGATATTTCCTTCCATCCTCAACATGGTATTTTTTTCTTTGCATGTGCATCCCTGGTATTTCTTTCTGTGTTCTAATCTTTCCTTATAAGGATACTAGTAAAATTGGGTTTAAGTCCACTGTAACAGCTTGATTTGAACTTATTCATCTTCTTAAAGTCCCTAGCTCCAAATACAGTCACATCTGAAATATTGAGGTTAGGGATTCAACACATGAATTTGGCGGGGGGGGGGGGGACATAATTCAGCCCACTGTAAATTTAGCAAAAGCTGTCTGCATTCTTAGGAAAATAGGCAGCTTCAGAAACTGGAAGAAACCACCACAAATGATGTCAGCTTCTGCCAAGGCACCCAAAGTGGATGTTATCCAGAAGGCCTGTCAGCCACTGTGAGACCCCATGTCTGCTTTCTGCTAAAGCTCATATCACTGCCTGCTGCCAATGTCAGAACCAATAGGGGTTTTAGCTTTTCTTTCATCTTCTATATTTTATGCAAGAGTTTCTAACCAGAAGAATGTAAACCAAGTTTTTACTGGGCTGGAAAGGTATTCTCAGATATATAGTTTTCAGACATTAAGCCTATGTGATATAGGAGAAAACTTAGAAAGACCTTAATGGACAATATTTGACAAATGCATTCATTTTTAAACTCAGTATCCATAAACATATTTCTTTCTAACAACAGCAACAGTGCCATACTTTTCCCCACCATAAGAGGACTGTCTTTCATGAAAATAAAGACACACATACTCTTTTTCAACAAAAAAGAGACAAAACTATAGTCATTCTCTCTCTCTCTCTCTCTCTCTCTCTCTCTCTCTCTCTCTCGTTAATGATTTTTACTGTTTTCATAATCTATATTTTAAGTACATTCTGTTATGTGAGGACTCAGAAAGATGGATGTCTCAGAGAATATTCTATATCTTTTCTAGATACCAAGACATCTCTTTTATAAGTATCTTAATGCCATTCATAAGGGATCTGCCTCATGACCTGATCACCTCCTGGTGGCCCCCACCTCCTAATTCCATCACCTTGGTGGTTAAGATTTCATCAAGTGGATTTTGGGGAGACACAAGTATTTAGATCATAGCAGTTTGCAAATTTGCATGTTTGTGTATGTATGTATATATATATACATTTATATATATATGAATTATATAGATGTATTGTTGATAACATAATATCAAGAAGAATATATGCATACTTTCTGTAGTTCTCATTTCTGCAACTACAGATGGGACTTGTTAATTTTAACTTTGTTATTCTACTGCATTCTACAATGCCATTGTCTTTAGATAACACTTTAGATAATAATGACTCCTTACCTGGGAAGGTAACTGCAAATCTTTTTTTAATATGGCCTGAGTCTTAAGTGGTCTTTTCTGTATTGGATCAAGTCTGTTGAGGTATCTTCTACTAGTATATAAGATAAGAACCCAAACATTAGGTGACAGGAAGAAAATATTTTTAAGATGCATTCACCAGGGTAAATACTGAGGGGAACTATTTCTAGTTCCTCTCCTTATTCAAAGATCTTCACATCATGAGAAAAAATTGTACCTGACTTTGGAGATTGGTTCTGAGTATATTTTGCATATTATGAGAATGAACCCCAGAAGATTTTGTGCTCCACTTGGCACCATAACTGAGGCTCCACTAAAATACTTCTCCATTGTGTTAAGTCAGTGGTTTTTCTATGTTTGAATTCATGATAAACCAGTAAATGCTAAAGATAATAAGCTGTATGTTGATTCACCTTCTTCTTACAAAAGTTTTTTTTTTTTTTTTTTTTTTTTTTTTTTTTTTTTTGGTCAGAAGCAGTGTTAAATGAGAGTCCATGTACCTGAATAAGACTATGGCTATACACTAATAGGATGGTGCTGGCAAAACTTTTGTCCATAGAAAAGTCAACTGTATATAATAGATTAAAGGCCTATTTCATAATGAAGAACAATTGCTGCTAAGTTTATTCACGAAAGGGTACAGTGTAGCAATCTGCCCCCAGTGACTGGTCAGGCTACTGACAGAATGCAACCTTATTAGGGGTTTTACGTTGCTTCTGATGCTGGTAGGTTGGATACTCATCTAATATCACTGTTTGCTTATCTTTGTTGAGAGAAAACATGTGTTATTGAACATAAAAATAACGTCCATTCCTATCACTATGACAGTCTTATTTATAGTCCCAAGTTAACTGTGCAATAACTAGAAAGAAAGTCTGAGGAACTTGTAGAATTTTCAAAGATGAGATTTCACATGGATCCCAAATATCCTAACATCCTATAGCTATTCCAAAAGATACAACTATAAAAAATTACCCCAGACTTCTGTATCACTTCATAATCGAATGCAACATTGGAATGCAGATTATAATCAGAAGGTATGATCTGCTCTTGGTAAATGCAGTATGCATATGTGGGAGCCAAGTTTGAGGGATTTTATTCTGTTTTTCAATGAACAACTATAATGTGTTTTGTTATTTTTTGTGAGACATACATAAATGTTAACAATAGTGTTTTTATTAGTACCGATGGAATAGCAGCCTTGTATGTGACAAGAAAATATATTATGACATGAACAAACTTGTTGTACCTGAATGCCAGTCAAACACTGCTTTATCCAAAAGTTACGTTGGCAACCAATAACATATATCATTGCCTTAATGCAAAGTTGAAATCCAGTGTGAAAACTATAGCTATGATCAAATGGTGGCCACAAATATCTCTGCTATTAATTCACTATCTATTTATATAAGCAATAACAAATACTTGTTATTACACATGGAGAAAAGCTTTTAAGAATAAGATGAATTTAAATAAGGGACAAAATATAAACATTCTATCAAGATACTATACTAATATAACAAAAACCCAAGTTAATTGTTTCAGGGAACTTCACCAAGTGAAATATGTCATAAGTACAGTCAGTATTTTAAAAGTTCCAATTTATTATCATTTGACAACCAAAAAATATCTTGATTTCTAATATTGAAGATATTCAGATGTTATCAGAAGACTACCTGCTCTACCATTTAAAGTGGGCTTGAAAATGTACTCTACCAGCTTCACATATTATACATACGATAAGATTATTCTGGAAAGAGAAGTACAAGTACAAGATCTGCCCAAATGTCATACTTAGACACTTAGAAACACCTGAACCAGGTATACCATGCAATAGGCTCCAGGTTGGGACCACACTCCAATGTTCTATATATTTCAGTAACAATGGAGCAGGAAATAGACAAGCACTTATGAATAGGGAGTTTGAGATATTTGGGGGCCGATCAAGAAAACATATTTGAATATAAAGTGACAGTAACATACAGAAACTGTAGCGGATAAACTGTTGTGACAGGGTTGCACCTGGAAAAAGTCCCTTACAGCATGATACTTCCAGAGGCTGTGGTGAGGGAAACCATCCAGAAAAGAAGTTCAGCAGACCTTCCAGGAGAGGGGATCAGAGAGACAGCATGCATGCCTCAGTAGTATTTCTCAGTAACATGGCAGGGAGTCTCTGGATCAAAAAACCCTCAAGGGAAGCAGCAGCTTGAGGTTTTTATAGCTCTGGAGTTTGTCTTATCTATGGCTAGCAGATGTTGGGTGCAGATTTTGTGGGGTATGTAAAGCAGGCAAACTCAAAATAGCTAAACATTTGCTTATTTGGACTGTTTAAAACAATTGTATGTGTTAAAAATTTGAGTTTGTTGCTGGCCAGTTTGGGAGCTTAAGAGTCTCCACCTATGAAGAAGTAAATAATCTAAGGACCACTACACAGAGACCATTTTTTTTGCCTTGTTTCTAGAATACTGTGTCATTATTGAAGCTTCGTGGCCAAGAAAATGGCCTTTTTAGAAAAGGGTAGCCTCTGAAATTCAGTGCCTGGTGAAAGAGTGAACTTTAATTGTCCTCAGATATGTTCAGTCCATTTTTTGAAGAGATTAAAAGAAAGTGTGGGGCCACCTACACATGATCTTTTCATATTTGCTTGCCACATGCTTGACTTTTTTCCAACACAATACAATTTTGTGCTGCATAATAACCGAGTGCATATACAGCAGTAGTCACGTAAGATTATAATGAATTTATAAGTTCCTACTGCATAGTGACACGGTGACCATCAGACATTGTAGTGGAATGCATTGATGTTGGTGTGATAAAACCCAGTGTACTGCCAGTCAAATAAAAGTATAGCACATACATGTACATAATAGTGATAATAAATGACTGAGTTATGTATTTCCTATAGTATATTTTTAGTGTTATTTTACAGTGTGCTCCTTCTGCATACATATTAACCATAAAAAGCCTCAGATAGGTCCACCAGGAGGTTTTCAGAGGAAATCACGGTTATATAGGAGGTGACAGTATCATCATGCATGCTATTGCCCCTAAAGATCTTCCAGTGGACAAAAGGTGACAAGTGATATTAAAGATCCTGACCCTTTGTAGTCCTAGGCTGATGTACATACTATCTTAGTTTTTAACAAAATGTTTTTTAAAAAATAAAAATTTTGAAAACAGAAGCTTATAGACTACAGACATAAAAAAGAAAATATTTTTGTACAGCTGTACAATATATTTGTGTTTTAAGCTAAATGTATTTTTTACAAAATAGTCTTAAAGTTTGTTGTTGTTGTTTTTTAATTAAAGTTTATGAAGTAGAAGAGTCACAGGAAGCTAAGTTGGTTAAAGCTTTTAGGGCATTTCAAAATAAATACCTGGAAAGCTGCATCTTTAGCTTTGAATCCTATAGCAAGTAAACAGACAAGAGGCAGAAGGGGCTTGGAGCTCAGTAACCTTAGTAACAAATATCTGATGTATTATGGTTGCAGGAATGCGGATGGCTGGCCCTATGAAGCTGGAATGCTGAATCCCATGTTTAATTTGGTTGATACTTAAAGCTGATATTTCCCAAAATAAGGTTATGGAGGGATCCTGGTGTGATACATAATGGCACTACTATGGGGCCTGACCTTGGAGGTATGCAAACAGCTGAGTTGAGAGAAATGAATTCCAAACCTCTTTCAACTACTGTCTCAACTGGGTTAGCAGCATAGAGCACAGAGAACTTTGATCTCTTCACATTTATTTCCTCTGCTTTGACACAAGAGAGAGATCTAGCATGACCACAGACAGTGTCTTTTACTTGTGTAGCTATAGGATCCAGGTTCCCAGGCCAAGTCAAGAGCATTAGGTTTAGTGGTTATTTAAAAAATAAATAAAAGAGATGAGAAAGTAACTCTAAGCCAGGGTACCATTTCATTTTCCATGGATGAAATGAGATTGGGGCTTACGATGAGCAGCCAAAAATAAATAAAAATAATTGTTGAAGTTTATAGGGGAAAAAAAAAGATCTAGAAAAGCTCCATTATCACAATTAAAGTCCTTCTGAGAATGTATTAAAGTATATTAAATTAATAGCATAATTTTCAATTCCAAAGACCTAAAAAATTCTCCAGAAATCAGGCAGAAAGCAACTACTATTTTTCAGGTGTGAGTGTTTGTGCCTGCAAGTGCGTGCACACACACACACACACAAACACACATTGGTTTTACACAAGCCAAATTAATATTCCTGGGATGATTTTTGAGAGTATGAGTAGTTTTGGAGTTAGAGGACAAACAGAAGAAATTATCAAATACCTATGCTAATGAGAACATTAAAAAATACCTTCATGTGCCTGAAGATAAGAGCTGATTTTGTAATTTTATAAGACTGCATATATCAATCCAGAATACCCATTTCAAATAAAGATAGATCCTGAAAGGACTTCTCCCATCATTTGGTTGCACAGTTATAGAATATAGAACACATTTTGAGGTTTATTGTTTGCTATAGGAGCTCTATAAAGGATTATTCTTAGAAGGATCAGTGTTAGCCTAGAAATAGGGCACTGCAAGCAAAGTGAAGAAAGTTTACAGAAAAATACAAATTCAGTGTCCCCCCTGAGATATGCAGGAAGATACAGGGGGAGACCTATAACCTGTTGGTGTTTTGGTGGATTATATAACCTCTGCCTCTGCTTGGCTGGTTCTTACTTTTCATTATCTACAGAGCCACCACCTTTGACCGCCTCAGGGCAGTAGTCTGTCAAAACAAGAAGAGGGAGCACAGGGTGATATCTGTTGCCAGCCAGAGAGTGTCTATGGGTGACACTTAGTCATCTATCCACAAAATAGATCTCCTACCCCTAAAAAGGGTAGGTACTGATAAGTTTGAGGGCTATGAATATGGAGTATTTTTTAGAAGTGTGACTTGACAACAATCAAATTACATATGTGCTCAGAACAGATAACATAGAGAAGAGCGTGGGTGGCCATAACAGCTCACTAAGATTTTGGCATTAATTACTGATAAAGTTGCAGCAACAGAGATCCAGATGTACTTTTCTTTTGACTCCTTCCTAAGGTCAGTGGTATTTTCTGCAGGGATCTAGTCATAGTCATTTGGAGGTTCTGAGGAAGAAAGGATGATAACTGGAGGGTAACTCCCAAGCTGAGTCTATTATATCTGTCTATTGTGATACCAGGGATAATTTGTCACTTCCTTAGCTGGAAGCAGAAGTGTAGAGAATTCCTGACTATGGGCTGAAGGAAGTGTCAAAAAGAAAGAACCAAGGGGTATTTTCTGAAATGCTCCTTGGGGGCATTTACACATTGCTACAAAAATAGTAACACAAACTCAACTCAACTACAGGCTACAGCAACCAAAATCAGGTTAGTAGAAAGAATTAGTGAGAGTATTGGAGTGTGAATGACTCCAGGAAATGATTATTTTCCCTCAAGGTGACAGGTGATGTGAATTCTGAAACATAAGTCTGTTGAATGTGCTTTGAGCAGATTATAATATAAAGGTCCTATACAATTATGCAAGTACTGTAAATAAGCTGAAACAATCCACTTGACAAAAATATGAATCAAACTATGAGGTTTACTGGAAATATTCTTGAGATAGATCAATGTCTATTCTAGTAGTTCTCAAATGTTAATGGGTAACAAAAATCACCAGGAGTGCTTGTTAAGATGAAGAATTCTAAGTATGATCTCCAAAGTTTCATGAAATTATTAAATACAGTTCCTAGACTTTCTGTTTCAATAGGTCATAAAAGCAGCTCAAGAATTTGCATCCTTAGTAAGTTCCCTGATGAGGTGACTACTGACTGTCCCAGAACCTCAACTAGAAAACCACTTGAGTAGTGGCAGTCTTGTGCCACTAATTAGCTGAATGGCCTCCAATACACTAAAAATCTTCTCTTTATTTCTTGTGTTTCTTTTAAGGGGAAAAATGTCATCAATAAAACATATTTGTTTTAGCCTTTTTGATGCTGTGACCAAATGACCTGACAAGAACAATTTTAAGAAGGAAAAGTTTATTTTGGGGTTCACAGTTTCAGAGGTCTCAGTCTATAGATGGCCAACTCCATTCCTTGGAGCCTGAGGTGAGGTAGAATTAGTGAGAGTATTGCAGTTTGAATGACTCCAAAGTTTCATGAAATTATTAAATACAGTCCCTAGACTTTCTGTTTCAATAGGTCATAAAGGGAGCTCAAGAATTTGCATCCTTAGTAAGGATGGAAACATGTAGCAGAAGAAAGCATATGGGTTTATGGGCACCAGGATGGGGAGGGAGGGAGGGAGGGAGGGAGGGGGAGAGAGAGAGAGAGAGAGAGAGAGAGAGAGAGAGAGAGAGAGAGAGAGAGAGAAGTCCACTCACTAAGAACAAAATATACACCCTAAACTCATGCTTACAGTGATCCACCTCTTTCAGTCACCACCCAGTTAATCCCTATCAAAAAAATCAATGCACTGATATGGTTAAGACTCTCATTACTCAATCATTTCACCTCTAAATGTTCTAGTGTTGTTTCACATGTGAGCTTTGGAGAACACCTAATATATAAACCATGGCACTATTCAAAATTAAAAGACTGTGTATTGTATAACAATTCATTATGGAGATCATATTGCAAAAAGTATGAGAAATGAAACTTGATTATCTCTTAGCATGTTACGGGCATATAGCCCATCTCATAACCACCTGCAAAGAGTATTCTTTTATAATGAATAAATAGAAAGGATAACACAACAACTTTCAAACCTAGGTTGTTTGATCTTAAACACATTTTTTCTTGTACTGTGCTGCTTTATTCCTGGTTTAAGTATATTACACTTTGAATGTGTGACTGTATTTTTAGTCAGCCTTCTCCAATGAATTGATTGTTTCTTGAGCAGAGGATTATATTTACAAAAAAAGGTAATCCAAAGACTTCTAGTTGCATAAAGATGGAGTAGCCCCTTTCTTCCCATGTCTTTCCTCTTTCATTGAAAAATTGTCAATTATGACTAAATAAAGAAGCGTAGAAGTCTCTGAAAGATATAAAGAAGAATACAGGCCTCCTAAGGACCTTCAGATTTTAGATTTGTCATAATAGTAAGCTCCCTGAATTTCCATATTGCATATCATATATCCCAGACAGGGTGCTGTAGAAACTTCCAACACAAATCTCCAACAATAGCAGACAACAAAAGCTGCAAGAACAGATGCCAACATCAAGACGATTCAGAAGTTGGAATTATGATTAAAGATATGAAAACAGCTATCATAAAAATGTCTTCATAAGCAAATATGAAGTCTTTTGAAATAAGTGAAAAAACATAAAATGTGAATAAAGAAAGAAATTAATTATGAAGAACCAGATAGAAAGGATAGAATTGAAAAGTTTTTGTTTTTAGTTTTTATTGTGTAATTTTCAATTCCGTCCTTTAAACAAACAAAAACATGGGATTGGCTCAATAGTAGAGTGGAGGATAGAACCGCTGAATTTGAGAGGAGAATAATAAATACACCAGTCTGAACAATGAAAAATACACTGAAGATAAATGAACAGTTTCATAGGTCTTTGGGAAAGTAAGAAAATAGCTAGCATTTATATCACTGAAATTCTAGAGAGACGTAAGACACTGGGATTGAAAAAGCATTCATAATTAAAGTCATCATCCTACAGGGAAACTTGCATACCCATGTTTATAGCAGCATGATTCAGAATAGCTAAACTATTTGACCAGACTAGGTGTCCATCAACAAATGAATGGATAAAGAAAATGTGATATATATACACAGTAGAGTCTTATTTAGCCATAAAGAAAAATAAAATTTTGTCGTTTTTCAGGAAAATAGATGAAACTAGAGAGCAGTATGTTAAGAGAAATAAGCCAGACTCAGAAGGTCAATGATCACATGTTTTCTCTGTTATGTGGAAGTTAAAGAGGAAAATGGAAAAAGTGAGGGGAAGAAATCTAGTGAAAATCAAAGGGAGATCAGTAGAAGAAAGGGACTGGGGATGGTGGATAGGAAGGGAAGGAGGAAGGGCTGGGGAGTAATATTGGCCAAATTATAGTGTTATATTTTGTAGGTGTACAAATACGTAACAACGAGCACCATCATTATATAAAACTAAAGTGCCAATAAAAAATGTTGAAAAAAAAAAAGAAAAAGCATTCAAAAAATATTGTTGAAAATCCCTTGAATTTGGTGAAAGGCATAAAATTACAAATACAAGTAGCTGAGCAAACCCCAAATATGATGAACACAAAGAAATTCATGCTAAGGTGTATCTTAACTATAGTTCTGAATACTAAGGACAGAAAAATAAATAAATAAATAAATAAATAAATAAATAAATAAATAAATAAATAAGCAAGCCAGGAACCAACAAAGCATTACCTATATGGGAACACCAATTTAAATGATAGCAAGTTCCAATCTGAAATCATTAGTGTCCAGAAAAGGAAATGTTAAAGCATTTTTTTTAATTACGGAAAGAACTGTTCACTCTGAATTCTTTATCTGAAAAAAATATCTTTAGAAATTAAAGGGCAATAAAGATGAATAAAAATTAAGATAATTTGTTGTTGGAAAGGCTACCTATAAAGAATGGCTAAAGGAAGTTCTGTAAACAAAGAAAATAATGAAAAGTGGTTTAGCACTTCAGAAAATAAAGAAAATCATTGGTTTATCTAAAAATAGGGATTGAATAAACTGTCCTACTTCTCATTAATTTCTTAAATTGTATAGTTGATGCAAAAGTTTTAACATCTGTTAAAGTGTTCAATGTGTATAGAAATACTAAAAACAATTGAATGTAAAAATTGAAAAGGATAAAGCATCTAAATGGAAATAAATTGTTGACACTAATTGGTAAAATATCAATACCAGAAAACTTTTGAAAAGATATATATATATATATATATATATATATATATATATATATATATATAGTAATACCTAGAGAAACCACTAAGAGAAGCATACAAAGCAATAAGCTCAAAACATCAAAACATTTTATACAAATCAAGATAGATTCATAAAAATACACTCAAATTACCTACGAGGAACAATGAAACAGAAGATTAGGAGATTCATTAAGTAAATAGAAAATGTATAACAAAGTATGAAACTTGGGTCATGACATATCAATAATTAACTTAAATGGACATAGTCTAAATATATCAATTTTAAAAAGCAAAAATATTTGCACAGTAGATTAAGAAATCATCATAGAACAATATGCTGAATACAAGGATCTCATTTCAGATATTATGATATAAGCAAATTGAAGGTAAAAGATGGAAGTTTAATAACAGTTAAAGTAGTTTTCAGAGCAAAGAATTTTACTAGAAATAAAAAGGAACCTTATATAATGATAAAGGGATAAATTTACAAGGAGAACATAACAATCTTTAATCTGTCTGATGCAAAGTATAGAGTCACAGGATACATTAAATAAAAACAGATTTGAAAATAAAAATAGAGAAATCCACAATTATAGTTGGAGACTGTAAAAACCCCACTCTGGACAAAAGATAACTATTAGAGAAAAATCAGCAAGGGTATAAAACAACTGAACAACACAGTCAACTAAAGTACCAAATTGATATACAGTCATGCAATGCTTAATGATGGAATAAATTGCAAGAAGTACTTCATTAGTGATTTCATCACTGTGTGGTTATTAGAGTACACAAACCTAGATGGTACCTTCAATCACTCCAAGTGTCCTCTGAATGATATCAGGAGGTGTTGTATGTATGAGAGCACAGGATACATGCATAAGACTTAGTTAGTATACACCTACACACAAGATGTATGAAGCTGCTGCTGGTGTCACATGACATACTGTTCTACAACATATATTTTTAATAAGTAAAAATAATATAGTTTAAAATAATAATAGTATAATATAATAAATACATAAATGAGCAACACAGTCATTTATCCTCAAGTATCATGTGCTGTATTTTATGTGCTACACTTTTTTATGACAGGGAGTACAATAGGTTTGTTTACATCAGCATCACCATGGACACGTGAGTTATGCATTGCTCTACATGATTATGGGAGCTCCATTGTTACTGAGTAGTAGGATACTTTTTTACTTCCATTATGATCTATGAGACCTTTGTATATGTGGTCTGGCATTGGCCAAAACATCATTATGTAGCATGTGACTCTGTAAAATACTCAACAACTACAAGCAGTAAAATACATGTTTTTTTTTGTTGTTGTTTTTTGTCAAGTAGGCAAGGAACACTCATCAAGACAAATGAAGTCCTATACCATAAAACAAATCTCAACAAATATAAAAGAACTGAGATCATACAGAGTATATTCTTTTACTACATGGAATCAAGTTAGAAAACACTAACAGAAACATAATTTTAAAAGTATCTAGACATTAGAAAATTAAACAATATTCGAAATAATCTGTGGCTGAAAAAGGAAATCACAAAAGAAGTAAAAAAAACTAGAAATAATTAAAAATAAAAATGTATCAAAATTTGTAGGGCACATTGTAAGAAATGCAAAATGTATAGCATTGATATTTATATTACAAAAGAAGACACATCTTAAATTATTAAGTACCTACACCAAGAAACTAAAGAAAAAACAAGAAGAAGGAAGAAAATAGTAAAGATAAAAACGCATATCAACAGAATACAAAACAATAAAGAAAATCAATGCAACAAAAAGCTTGTGCTTTTTTGACAAAATAATAGTTCTTTAGGAAGACTAACAAAGAGAAAAACAGACAAATAAGAATAATCAATATCAGGAATTAAACACAATTATCACTGCAGATCCTGAAGTCAGTAATAGACTAATAACGCTGTAGCTCAGTTATGGAGTGCTTTCCTATCATGTGAGAGGCCCTGAGTTATCCCCAGAAATGAAACAACAAATAAAACAAAAATTGAGTACTAAAATACTCTATGAACAGTATTATTTAAGAAATTTAATTATTTAATTGATTTAAGTTATAATTAATTTAATAAATTTGATTATTTAATAAATTTAATTATTCAATAAATAAAACTTAGAAGAAATGAACCAATTCTATAAAAACCATTAACTACCAAAATTTAACCAAGATAAACATCTGGAACAGTCTTTAACCATTAAGGAAATTGCATTTATAATTTAAAAGCTCCTGAAAAGAATTTTTTGGGGGCCAGATAGTTTTCCTCAAGAATTTTACCAAACATTTCAAGGAGAATTAACTCTAGTTTTATACAATATATTCCACAAAAAAAAGAAAAAGAAGAAATATTTTCTAACCTATTTTATCAGGCTGGTGATATCTGACACTAACAACAAAAACAATACAAAAAAGAATTGATATTAATATCTTTCATATTTTTGAACATCAAAATCCTCAACTAGTTATTATGAAATCATATCCCCAACTATACACAAAGAATAGTCATGACTAAGATAAAGTTATTTTAAGTCCACGAGACTATTTCAATATTTTAAAATCAATCATATGATCATATGAATTGGTGGAGAAAAAGCTTTTGACAAAGTTCAATATTCATGATTTAAAAAATTAATTATCAGCAAACTAGAAATAAAGGAGAAATGCCACAATTTGATAAATATTATTGACATAAAACAAGCAAACTCCCACCTAGAGGTGAAAGACTGAATGTTAAAACTGGAACAACATTAGGACATCCACCACCAATACTCTCATTCAATTTAGAACTACAAGTTTGATGATTGCAATAAGGCAAGAAAAAAAATTTAATGGTATAGAATTGGAATGGAAGGAATAAAATTATATTTGTAGATGACATGGATATCTACATAGGAAATAACAAACAATGAAAAGCATAGAATTAAAATGACTTTAACAAGGTCCCAGGGTGCAAGGTCAACATACAAAAATCAACCAGTTTCAAATTACTAAAAATGAACATGTTAAAGTAAAAATTAAAAGTATGAAACCACTTATAATAATGTCCCTAATATGCAATTCTTAGGTAAAAGATTAAGAAAAAATGTCTAAAACAAGTAGAATACAAATTATAAAAATGCTGATTTAAAAAAAGATCAAAGAAGACCAAGATAAATGAGAGAGAGATGTATTCATAGACTGGATGGCTAACTTAGTAAAGATATTAATCCTGTAGAAATTTAAGGGTTTAATTTCTGTCAAAATCACAATAAATATTTACAGAAACAGATTAGATCTTTCTAATGTTTATTTGGAAAGACATAACTCCAGGAAAGCTAAAACAGTCTTGAAAGAGGACAAAAGAATAGTGGAAGGATTAACTCTGCCACTTAATGCTTACTACTTGGCAATGATTATTAAGACAAGGTGATTCTAGTAGAGGGAGAGGCACATATATCAATGCCATAACGACAGAATACAGATCCCAGAAATAGACCAATACGAAGTTTGTTCAAAGGATTTTTGACAAAGATGCAAAGGGAATTTAATGGAGGAAGGGCAGAAGCTTTTTTATTTTTTAAAAAATTGTGCTGTAATAATTGAGAATATCTAGGCCAAAAATAATGATCCTTGACCTAAATTTATATCTCTTAAAAATTAATTCAAAATGAATCGTGGACATAGGATAAAATTGAAAAGCCTTAAACTTTTAGAAAGCAAACAGAAGAAAATCTTTGGGATCAAAGAATAGAAAAAGAAATATTGGATTTGACATCAAAAGAACAATCTATAACAGGAAGACATAAATTGGCTGTCTTCAAAATTTAAAACTTTTGCTCCGTGGAAGAGTCTGCTATGGGATGAAAAGCTACAAAAACTTGGAGGCAATATTTACAAACTATGTATGTGACAAAGATTTTCTTCCTAAAATTTGTAAAGAATTATCAAAACTCAACAGTAAAATTAAAACCAAGACAGAAAATTGGCAAGACATCTCACCGATGCAAATAAACGTAGGCACAATCATCTCGTATCCTTAGTCATTCTGCAAATGAAATAAGAATCACAATGAGATATTGCTGCACACTTAAAAAGAAGGGCTGAAATAAAAAGTAATGGTGCCAAATCTAACAATGATATGGAGGAACTAGATAAACTAGTTGTTAGTGGGACTTCAAGGAAACTGTTGAAATATTCAAGATCCATGTTAGAGTGTCTGTCAGTCAAATGTAGTTTTAATGTGAGTAGAAACTTTTTCCCCTCTGCATCCAACAAAGTTATTAATTCACATTTATTTAAACACCAACTAAAATTTCTCCCAAAAAAAGTCATAAATTTCTCCAGTTCCCTGATACCACAATGGGAAAATATTATGTATTCTTTTCAGAGTTAATCTCTCCAGCAATGCTACATCCTAACCCTTCCTGTCTTCTTAGGAGCTTCACTCTATCAATTATCCACTATCTCTGGTTCTTTTAATTTCTCCCTTTCTAATAGCTTTTAACCTACAACCTATACATTTGCTGAAACCTCTCTCTAAATTGTGTACCCTCCTCTAGTAAGTTGCTTCCTCTTTTCTTCTCTTTTTAGTCAAGTCATTTAGGAGAATGATCTACTTCCACTGTCACACTTCCCTTACATTATATTAACTCTTTAACCCACTGCAGTCTGTTTTCTGCCTACCAACACTCCACTGAAACTGCTGCCACCAAAGGTCACCTATAATCTCTTAGTTGCTAAATTCGACTCTTCATTCTTATCTTAGGTAACATTTAACACTTACTTAACAGTAGAATTTGACCCATTGACCATGTTTTTTTTTTCCTTCAAATTCTCTTCCCTTGGTTTTTGTGATCCCTTTCCTTTCTAGCTTTCCTCTACCTTCCTTAGCCCATTCTTTCTCAGTCTCCTTTACGGGTATCTCTTCCTTTTCCTCCTTTAAATATTGATGTTTCTCAAAATTAGGTATGACAGAATTTTCTAACTTTCCAAATTCTACTTCTTTGGTCTCATCTACCCAATAGCCTATGCTTTCACTTCTGCTGATGATGCCCAAACTCACCTCTCCAAACTTGAACCATAAATCTGTATGTTATATTGATGGTCATGCTCAAATCCCCAAAGTGAATTCATCAGTAGTCTCCAAACTGTTCTTCCTCTTTTATTCTTTGTATTCCCATGCAATCCCCCACTTCCAAATATTGTAGAAACTGCAATTCTTTTCTCTTTTACCATCAAACGTGTTGATACAGGTTGCATATTATTTTGAGGACGTCATCCATTCATCTCTACCATTAATTTTTTTCATTTAAGTCATCATTTCTTTCCTTTTTCAGTTTTCTGTCTTAGTTTAATCCTGTCATATTCAAATGTTCATACTTCACACTGTTTACAGTGTCACTTTTTAAAAATGGACTATAGCCATATCACTTGATTCTTTGAATCCTTATACCATATTCCTTCATTTGTATTATTTTTGTGGTGTTGAGGATTGAATCCATAACCTCACACATGCTAGGCAAATGAGCCCACCTGAACCCTTAACCCATATTCTTTAATATAAAATACAAACTACTTCATAAGTAAGGCATATCAGGTCCTCTGTGATCTTAACTTGGATACTTCTTGTACCAGTTGGAAACACTTTTGACTATTAGTACTAGAAAGTTTGCATTCACAAGAAAAAAAATATACAGGTATATTTTATTCATCTAAGAAGAGTCTAGAAGTAGGCAATGCTGAAGCTACTCAAGAATGTCATTTAATATCCGTGCTCTTTTGGTCATTCTTCTCTATCTCTAGTACATCTTTTGTTGTCTTATGGTCACAAAAAGCCTAGTTCCCAGTATTACATCTGTATTAAAGGATGAAAGAAAATGGAGAGGGAGCTACTAGCTACACCTGCTCACTGTCAGGAAAAGCAAATTGCTTGCTAGGAGCCCTTAGAATTTGTTCGGTTGCTTTGCACTGATCATCATTGAGTTACATGCCTTCTACTTAAAAGCCATCCTGAGAAAATCACTTCTTGGCTTTTCCAGCTTTATGGTGGAAACAGAGATGAAAGGAGATTATTGGAAATTGGTTACATGACAAATTTCCTGTTAATCAAGAGACTTTTCAGTATTCCTTACCTCCCTTGCTACTTACATGACCTTATATCCGAGTCATACTTAAATATCTGAAGTTCTCGAAAGTACAATTGCCCCCATTTTAAGTTCTTTCTGCCTAGAATATCCTCCCCATCTTCTCTGACCTGGCAAACTCCTCTTCAACCCAGTTGTCATTTTCTTATACTAAATGATTTTCCGGGCACTTCCAGTTACATTACATCTCTCATGGTTACTGATAGCACTGTTATTCTTTCTCCTAGCTTTTTAATCTTCTAGATAATATTCTTTCTCCCTTAGGAAAAGTTAAATTCAATTACACACACACACACACACACACACACACACACACACACACATATACTTGTGATTTTAACCATTTGAAGTGTACAATTAAATGGCATCAATTAAATTCAAAATTTTATGCACCACCACTATTTCCACAGTGTTTTATATAACCCCAAACAGAAACTGTACCCATTAAACAATGGCTATTTATTTGCTCCTTCATCTAGCACCTAATAACATTTTATCTACTTTGTTTCTATGTGTCATATGAAGGAAACCATAGAATATTTATCTCTTCGTGTCATCTTATTTCACTTAGAATAATATTTTTCAGGTTTAACTATGTTACAGCATATGTCAAGAACTTTTACATTTATGGCTAAATAATATTCTATTCTTTTGTACATATATACTATATTTCATTTCCCCATTCATCTCTATTTCCTTTCTCAATTTTTTGCACCTTCCTGTCCTAGCACATTGCCAAGTACATGTCTAGTACTCATGAATGTTTGTTGAATGAGTAAATGAATGTCAGATATTTTTATTTGCATTCATAAAATATCTCAAACATTAATTTTAAATAAAATTTTAAGATTAAAATTGAGAAATGAAAAAACTGGGGAGTGAAGTAATACTGGTATCTACACCCATTATGGCTCTAAAGAAGGATGGGCCCAGACAATTGACTAGAACATATATAGTTGCCTGAGGCTTGCTTTTGTGATTCAGCTTTGATCTACTGCACAGATGAGATGAGAGCGTTTAAAGGTTAAGATTTAAGATACTCAGTAGTCATGGAAGCGTTTGAATGCTATGTTACAAAGTTCAGACTATTTTATGAAAAACTGTGCAGATTTAAGTATTTAAAGGAACTGCATTCTGTGATATAATGTGTGTTCTAAGAAACTATAGATCACATAAAGAATAAATTGTAATTATAATTCAAATTAATATAAATATCAACTTATGCAAAGTGCTTTTGTATTCTAAAAGTGGACATATTAATACTTCCTGGGGATCCACTTGTACATTTTCAAGTGATTTTTATAAATTTTATTTTTTATTACTTTTCTTACTTAGCCAAATATTTATTTTTAAATATTATTCAAATTGGGTATTGGATACTCAGTCGACACTTACTGATTTTTTCCTGTTTTTAAAAAGGGAAATTAGGGGCTGGGAACATAGCTCAGAAGTAGAGTGCTTGCCTAGATTGTGTGAAACCCTAAGTTCCATCCCCAGCACTGCCAAAAACAAAACAAACAAACAAACAAACAAACAAAACGGGGTGGTGAATAAGTTAGTGTTGTCTTCAAATCTTAGAAGCAAACAGGTTAATAAATTGAATTTTCTCAACTGATCTCTTTCAAATAAGTTTATTTAAACTTTGGCATTTGTTCCAGATTAGGTAGTATTGTATGAATGCTATATACATATAAAGACAATAATATTAATGGAAAAAGAAGAAACAAGATTTCATCAAGATATGTATTTTGAGAAGTAGAGACTGAAATGATTTACATCACAATTTTCAACTAAGATATATTTTTAAATCTACTAATTATCCATATTTAGCTTTGCTTCATAGAAGTAAAATTTATTAATTTCATAAAAGGTTTTTGGAAAGTTTTAACAAAAATCTACAGTACAGTTTGTGCTACTATCCTAATGGTCTAGCCTCTTTAAATATTTTTTTCTATTATTTAATCAAATATTAAAAGTATATATTCATTCTATGGATGTATAAGCTATGTGTTTTACTTATTTGCTAAATATTTTGAATGTGTTTTTTAAAATTTTTTTTTAATTGTAGTTTGACACAATACCTTTTATTTATTTATTTTTTATGGGATGCTGAGGATCTAATTCAGTGCCTCACACGTGCTAGGTGAGCACTCTACTGCTGAGCCACAACCCAGCCCCTTGAATGTGTATTATTAAGATGACATAGGACTAGTTTTTCCAAATACTAAATATTAGAACTATAGAAATTTAGAAAATAATTATGACTTGTACATCTGAGATTTGGCTAGAGGCAGACAGAAATTTTCAGGGTTTTTCCTGATTTTGAAGTGTGTTCACATATTCTATTGGCATTTGCAACCAGGAGAACAGAGTGTAACACATGGAACACTAACTATTTATAATAGAAATAAATGACTTTAGAGATTACTATCTGTTCCAGATTTCCCTAAAATATGTCCTTCAGATTAATAACTGGGTAATACATCTTGTAAAAAGATTGTTGTAAATCGTAATTGAAAAATGGTAGGTTGAGGTAGATGTGAAACCAAACCACAGCAAAATCTCTTACAACAAATGTTTATTTTCAATTCACAGTACATGTTCATTGGGAGTTAACCGTTACATTGCTTTAAGTCATCTTCACGGCAAGCTATAGGTTGAAGGTATCCTCTTTATGGAACATTGCTGGACTCAAGCTGAGCTACAGAGTGGTTCTAAAAGTTTATGCTAATAGGTGACAGTTCAAGATTCTTAGCAGTCCATCTAAAATTAAAGCTCTCCCTTGGACAGAGTAGAGTTGTCATGGGAAAATGCTTCCATGGTTGAGGGTAACATATCTTCTCACTCTCTTTTCCATCCAATGTAGTTATTTGGTTGAAATCAGGTTGATGGACTATAGATGACATATCACTATGGGCATTGCCTACAAAAATATCTCTACAAAAAACTCTATAACCTGTATCCTTCTCCCACCAGAACATTAAAACTTAGTTACTCAGAAAACCACATACTGAAGATAACAAACCTCCATCTCCATTGATGTCTGTCTCATTTCTTAACTTGCAGTGATTACTGACTTATTGGCAGAAATGATATGTGACAAAGATAAAACCTTAAAGAACCATAAATTATGTCATTACAATGTCCTTAAATTAGATGACTGACTCCATCATTTATGGTAACATAGGGTACTCATGATCAAGGGTTACATTTCTATTTTGCTAAGTGATTGAAATTTAGAAATTTATTTAAGTAACCAGAGTTTACTAAAGATTAAAGTCTTTGAAAAGTCCTGAATTAAAGAATCATATTAATCAGTATTGAATCAAGATTTTCCAAGCTTATTTGACATTGGAATAGTTTTTCACTTAACAGTAAGATCTTTGGAATTAATGCCATTTGTATAATACATGGGTAAATAATCACATAATTAAATCACTTTAAAGATTAATTCCATGTTATTTCTAAAGTACATGAACTTGGAATGGTGGAAAAGTGCTTTTCAGGTAAAAATTTTAAGAAGAAAGTATTATGGAATGCCAAAAAAGGATTTGTGGTAGTTTTCTTGTTCTTCCTAAAACAACAACAGAAGAAAAAATCTAAAACTATAACTAGAAGAAAGGGAGAAAGATTATGTCCTCATGATGTTTTAAATTTATAAATGCAAAATAATAATTCATACTTGAGCACTTAAAAGCCAATGAAGCAGGACTGATAAAACTAATGATAGTTGATACATAATAGTCTGACATATTAAAATACTCAGAGATAAATTTATTTCCATATTGCTATGATTTGGAAGAAGATTCAGAGGAAAAATGATTGGGTTGTGAGAGCCTTAACCCAATCAGTGATTAATCCCCTGACAGGGATAACTGAGTGGTAACTGAAATGGTAGGGTGCAGATGGAGCAAGTGGGAATTAGGGGCATGGCTTTGAAGTTTATATTTGTATCTGGCAAGTAGAGACCTCTCTCTCTGCTTCCTTCCTCCATGATGTCCTGCCTCACCTCAAGCCCTGAGGTATGGAGCCTGCTGTCTATGGTTTGAGACCTCTGAAACTAGGAGCCCCGAAATAAACTTTTCTTCCTAAATTTGTTCTGTTTATGTCTTCTTAGTCACAGCAGTGAAAAGCTGACCAAAACACACACTTATCATTAAAAACTAACATTCTACCATCATCCTAATACTTTATATACCTTAACTTTATTATTTTGTGAAGATTCTTCAGAATTAAAACACAATATTTATCTTTCTTCATCACAAAACACCATCTTGATATGTTGCTAACTTTACACTGATGGGTGGGAAAAGAAATGATAATAGCAAATTTGTCTAATAGTTTACAAACATTTGTTTTTCCTAAAGAGCCTCCAAAAAGCCCAATCGAGAAGGTTGCTTAGTAAGGGACCAGGAAACATATTCAGGGAACAAAATTTTCAAGCTACTATGAACTGTAGACAGAATATGCATACAGAGATCTTCTTATTTTAGGACAATGTTAAAAGGAAATGATTGTGAAGCTCTAATATTGGATTATTTGTTTTAAACATTAAGTACACACAAGATAAACTTATCAGACTCCACTAAACAACAGGTATTGTTTCTCAACTTAGGCCCAGTGATGTCATTCTGCTTCATATTTTTTTTTGCTCTTTTTAAAATTTGTTCTAATTAGTTATACATGACAGTAGAATGTATTTTGATACATCATACATAAATGGAGTACAACTTCTCACTCTTCTAGTTGTATATGATGTAGAGTCACACCAGTTGTGTAATCATATGTGCACATGAGGTAACAATGTCAGAATCATTCTACTATCCTTTCCATCCTCAGATCTCCTCCCCTCCTTTCACTCCCCTCTGTCTAACCTAAAGTACTTCTATTCTACCCGTCTTTATTGTGAATTAGCATCCTCTACCAGAGAAAGCATTTAGCCATTGGTTTTTTGGGATTGGCTTATTTCACTTAGCATGATATTCTCCAGCTCCATCCATTAACCTACAAATGCTATAATTTCATTCTTCTTTAAGGCTGAGTACTATTCCATTGTGTATATATACCACACTTTCTTTGTCCATTTATCTGTTGAAGGGCACCTAGTTTGGTTCCATAGTTTAGCTATTGTGAATTGAGCTGCTATAAACATTGATGGGGCTCCATCACTCTAGTATGCTGATTTTAAATCCTTTGTACCCAGATGCTTTCATTCAATTTGTTATCCAAGATCTTGATTTCTTTCTATAACAGCCTCTTTAACATAGTCTCTGATTTTTTGAAGTATGTGTTATAGTTAAAAAGTCATTAATTCACACATGAATTACTGAAACAGACTCAGTGAATTCCTTCCTTCATTCAGATATCCTACATGGCATGGACTTTACTACCTGGGTTTTATCACTTCAGTATCCAACTCAAGAATATATTCTCAATTTCCTGGGATACTAGAAATAAAATTCCTTCCCCAACATTTCTAAGTTCTCCCTATTTGATTTCATGCTATTGACTAAATTTACTTACTTAATTAAAGAAGACTTCATGATGGTCCTCCTCTACATCTTTCTACAACATGACCTTTTAAACTGAAACCTTAAATTTTCTATTCTCAGAATCTTGGAGCCCTGATGGTGGTATTGTTATGTGACATTTATCTTGTTCAATATCTTTACTCATGGATGAGACTATAAGCTCTTAAACAGCAGAAATGGAAGCTCACAGATTACCTAAAATATGAGGACATTGTATTATATCATACGGAAATAGCAGTAGAATTTTTTGAGACATCCATCTTTTATTTAAGTGTAATGTTATATAATATCAATAAAATGGCTTATAAAATATAGAACAGCTAAAAATAAAATGGAAAATTACTGTTATTAATTATAAGGTATAAATTTATTTCTATGTATATTTGAACATGACTCTAATGTGTGTTTTATTCCCACATCTTCACACATAACACAACTTGCATGTGTAGAGGAAACACAACTCCTTTAATTTTCTGTTACTAATGTGGTTTCTTAAGGTTCACCTCTCAACAGATTAATGGAGAAGAAAATCAATTAAAAATCTCACCAAGTAATTTAAACAGCCATTGTAAATTATGCTTAGAATTTCCTTGGATAAGAATAACCAGACTCTCGATAAACTCTATTGGACTGCTTTGCTCCCTAAGATGATGTCTCCTGCTGCTGATGGAAATAAAGATCTAGCCACTTGGTGATTTTTTTTTTTTTTTTTTTTTTTTTTTTTTTTGGACTCACTGACCATCCTGGTTGATTTGAACTCTCCCATATCTTGGTGGCAGTATAGGGCCTTTGCAGAATTTGGCTGAGTTTACTTTGCTCATAGCTCTTCAGCTTTGTTAATGAGATGCTGTATTCTCACTCACATAAAACTCTCTGTCAAGGTTGACTCAACAAATTCTAGAAACAAGAGTGATTCAGGAAGCCAACACTTCAGGATCCCCTTTGACTGACCAGGCTGCTGAGACAAATTGACCTCAGATTTGTCTAAACTAGTATCCAGAGGGACATCTTCCAGACTCCCAAATACGAATTTGGGGGTGGTGGTGAAGGATTCCCTTCCACTTTGAGCATAACTCTTACTTTTATATGTAGCCCAGAGAAGAAAAACATGGTTGTACCTTGATTATGCTTCTTGGCAATTCTACTGCTCTGTTCTTTCTCATTCTACTAATCTCCAAAATTGGAAGGTGTGGCCTTTTCTTTTTATATTCCTTTTTCCAACTTTAAGCTAAGCCTTAATGGTGGCCAGTGATATCTCCATAGGATAATGCTCATGAGCACCTAACATCCAGGCTTGATTGTTAATGATGAAGTGGAAAATAAATCTGGAAAGTTATTTTTCAAGATAATAGTCTATCTTCCTTCTTAAATCTATTCTGGCTTTCAAATGCTGGATACACCATTTGCTTTTATCTTTCTCTTTGAATGCCTTCTTGCAAACTTGACAACATCTCCTCTCTATCCACGTCATTCCTCTCATCCATCTCCATGGAGGCCATAGGCCTAGAGTGTGAAGGTCATGTACCCAGGAAGCAGGAGAGGGGGATCACATTAAAATTTAAAGCTATTTTCAGTGTCAGAAAGGATTTAAACACATAGTACCTAGTTTCTTATTCTCACTTTTAGGATTGAAAGTTTCCGTACTGTACTTAACTCTGAAAACACTCTTCTATTTCACTCCCATTATTTAAAACCTTCTCTTTCCTCAAATCGCTCCTTAAAATTTTCTGAAACCTTTTTAAAGAAGGGAGCCTGAAGGTCTTTTCTTAAAGCCAAGAAAGCAGGTTAAATTTAAATAAAAGACATAATAAGATAGACCAAGCATATGGGAGGTTAAAAATTAACAAGCTCACCTTTTTCAAGTAGCTTCTTCCATCTTTTTTTTTTTTTTAACATTTTAACTCCTTGTTTTATTCTTATCTCTAGTGTAGAAATATTCTTCATTGAATGTAATGCTTTCCATTTTGAAACACATCGAATTCATTTCAACCTCTACTACTAATAATAGTAAATTTAAAATACAATGCCAGCAAGTGTCATACTGAATTTCCTTCTTTCTCAAATGGAGATAATAATGCCTTTCCAAGACCTTCTCAAGGAATCTATGAGGATAAAATGAATAAAGTTTTAGGGTGATTTAAGCTTATTAGGGAAACAATATGAAGTATAATAATTCACATCTCTTCAGATTTCACTCTTCCTTGGACTAATTTCTAATTCACTATACTTGGAAGCTTTTGGGGTCTCTCTTGTATTCACTGATACTTTACATCTGTATGCAAAATGAAGTAAGACAAATAGTTTGGGTTATATATAATTTACTAAATAGTTAATGTGAGAGCAGAACATAAAGCAAATGAGTAAAAAATTAAGGATTGTATGGTCTTTAAAATATTGTTATTGTGGACAAAATTGTATTTGTGTAGAAATGTAATCTATATTTAGGTTTCTAATTTTAATTTTTAATAAAACACTTGATTCAGAAGTGAACTTTTACATAACTGATGTGGCCTATGGCAAAATGTTAAAGGAAGTTCCAAGTGTTCACAGCAGGTTTTGCTGGCTCTTTCAGGCTATAAAAAGGCAAAGATGATTTTCAATTTTAAGTTTGCTAAATCAGTGGGGTGGCAAAGGAATTACATCTCACTTTCTTATAATAGATAAATATGGACAGCTTGTATAATATAATTTATGATACACTTATGTTGTATCCCAAAGAGTTTTAAATAACTTAAAAATAGATAATGTTTCTTCAACATCTTCAACAAATTAAAGAGTATTATAATTGTCACTAAAGAAGGATGTAAGATGCTACATCACAGAAACACCTCAAGGGTCCCATTGTTTCAGCAGGTTTATAAACCAGAACTCTGAAGGTGATACATATTTTATACAGTCTTAACACATACATAGCATGAGTTTTTTCTTTTTCTTTTTTATCTTCTTGGGTGCTACTTAACACTCGGTTTAGATGGAAATCTGTGAAGTGAATGTACACCTGCTATTTTCCCCCGTAAGAGAGAAACAAGATGTTAAAAATCTGCCTCTCTTTCCCTGGCTGGTCACATGATCAGATAAAAGAACTGAATTGAAAGAAAGTACAAATATTGGCTCCCAGAACTGTGCTTCATCCCCAGCTTGCTGGGTGGAAGGAGTGTGCAGACCTTTCCATGTGAACCTGGAAGGGCTTGTTTGGCAGGTCTCAAATCTCTGATGAATGACTGGCTGTAGCTGCCACAAAAATAAATAATTTCAGTCTTATTTAAAACTGTGTCTGATTTCTAACACCAAAGTCTTTGTACCTCCTACTGCATGGCGATGTCTTTAATTCAAAAATATTAGCTGATGTGGTAAGACATTTACTGTTTTGTCCAGTAAAACCTTATGATCCAGTGCATGCAAACTGTGGGCAAATAATCCTCACAGCAACCATTCATATATACCAGGTTAAGAATATTTAACCATAACAAAGCCAAATAGCCATTATTTATGTGTTAATTACCTCCTTTCAAAAACAATTCCCTAAAAGCACATTTTTGTCTCTCTCTTTGCTTGTGCTTTTTGATTTCAGTGAGTAATAAGCCCATATGAAAAATTTGGAGTTATAAGTGCAGTAATATCTAGATACCCGCAAGCCTTCTCTTTGAGCTTATGTCTTCCTACACCCTCTCATTTGCTCTGTTATTGATACCCTAATCTACTTCTGGCCTCAGGATTCTTGGACTTGGCTCCTCCTTTTGCCTAGAATTTTCTTTTCTCCATATTACATTGTTTAGATCTCTCCTCAAATGTCTCTCCACCAAAGCAGAAAGCTCTTCTCTGATCATATTCTCGTTTTCTATTCCTGACACTGTTTTTTTCACAGCATTTGTTGCTGTTTTTGATAATAGCTTTTAGTCTGTTTTTCATTTTTCTCCCATTTTCACTAAAATAAGAGTTACATAGGGCAGGGGCTTTGTCTATTTCATTTATTATTGTATCCACTATGCACAGTGTAGGTGCTTCATGAATTACTGGCTAATGAAAGAATGCTTATTATTAAAGTAGAATAGAAGGGGCTGGGGATGTGGCTCAAGTGGTAGCGCGCTCGCCTGGCATGCGTGCAGCCCGGGTTCGATCCTCAGCACCACATACCAACAAAGATGTTGTGTCCACCGAGAACTAAAAAATAAATATTAAAAAAATTTTCTCTCTCTCTCTCTTAAAAAAAAAGTAGAATAGAAGTGGATGTGTATACAAGGTTTATTTTACTTTCTTTTTGGCGGGGAGGGTACCACAGACTGAACTCAGGGGTCCTCCCCCACTGAGCCACATCCCCAGTCCTATTTTGTATATTATTTAGAGACAGGGTCTCACTGAGTTGCTTAGCACCTCACTTTTGCTAAGGCTGGCTTTGAACTTGCAATCCTCCTGCTTCCGCCTCTAGAGCTTCTGGGATTACAGGTGTGTAGCTCCATGTCCAGCAAGGTTTACAAGTTATAGGAATTTAAGTGTGAATGAATGTAAAATATATAAAGTAGATTATGTATGGGAAAAAGAATAACTGAAATATTGTATACATTTTGCAAATGCTTAGTAAGTATTATGAAAAATAAATAAAACCCAGAAACTTTTCCCATAATGCTAGTTTTACATCATATATATGTAAAATATATATATATACATATATATATATATATTGTAATGAGTAATTGCTGGATCAGGTACTAGAGAACCTGCTTTATATTGAATTCTTATTATTAGGAAAAAATGTCAAAGTCAATATCTAATGCAGCCAGCAAAGACTTTTTAGTTTTGAAATAACATCATTTAAAAATATTTCTAAAAATGAATGTTCTGAATTCTTTCAAAAGCCTGGAAATGTTTTTTCACCTAAGATGGTGTAGAGATAACAAGTGATTGGTTCTGGGACGAATCTCACCCTTCTGGTGTGTGGATGGTGAGGATCCTCAGTGATACATATGGAGACTGAATTATTATCACTGACATGAGTAGGCCTGGCAAACACAGTAATGTTAATAATTCGTCATGCGAAGGCTCACAGGCCTTTGTGTGACTCTGGTTATTTCCATCCTCCCTGCTTTGACGTCTTTGGGGACATAAACTTAAATCATTTACAGTTTAACATTCCGGTGACATAGATTGGGCTCTGTGGCTCTGTTCTCCCTGAAGAGAACACTAGAACTCAAATATTTCCATCCATTCCCTGTGTTTACTTGCAGAATATTTTTTTCATTTCTGTGGCAGTTCATATAAGCCTCTACAACACTGTGTTTCTGGGACAGTTATTGTGTAGTTCTGTTTCTCACAGGCTCCTAGAAAATGGCTTCTGATGATCATTAAGCTGTAATCATTTGACATGCAAGATTGAAGGGCTATGTTCAAGTAGGATATCATTGCACATACTCTGTTTTAAGTATTTCAATATTTTCAGTTCAAGGTTACTCAGAAAAGTGCAAATATGTCAATGAGATTTCTTTCTTATATTTGCAAGAAAATATTCAGTGTAGAAAGCCACTCACCGAAGTGCATCCAAATGGTACATACAGACTGAGATAACTGATCACAGGGATCAGCAATACTTGTATACTTACATATTGTAAGTATGAATGTCAGGGATCCCTAGTAGGAATATTACTGAAAAATGGAAAAAAAATGCTTAGAATATCATCATTTCCATACATTCTTATACTTTTTCCCATAATTTTGTGCAGCTGATCATTTTTTTCAAAGTGTATGGACAATTTTATACTTGTTTATAGTCACTTAACCTCACAAAATACACAATGTTTAGGTTTCTACATTCTGCTTGTCATTTTGTTCTTAAAATAATTTTACATCAAAGAGATATACTTCACCATTTCCTTTACTGGACATTTAGAGAAATTCTAATCTCACACCATAACAAACCATGCAATGATTAATGTCTTTGTCAGTGAAGAATTGTCTCTACACTTTAGAGTACTATTTTTTTAAATAGATCTCCAGATAGGGCATTATTTGGTCACTAGTTAAAAATGTTTCTATTAAACTTGATACAATATTACTAAATAACTTTCCAAAACATCATGACACCATCAGTGTTTACATGCAAATTTCATGATGCATTTGCCATAGCAATTATTATCATTATAATTTAATACGTTAATTTGAATTCATTTAGATACTAAAAAAATCAAAAGGCTGAACATCTTGTCATATGCTTTGTTTCTAGTTTCTTTTTATGTGTGACCTTTTGTGACATACCCTTTGCTCATATTATTACAATTTTTGTATTGATTATATTTTGGATACATTGATGTTTTCTTAGATTTCCACATAAAAATCTCTTGGTATTAGACATTTAGACCCTGAAGATAATTTCTGATCAATTTCTATAGCCTCTTTCTAGAGATAACATATTTGTCTGAAAACTTCCCAAATAAATTTAATGTTTATATTTTTATCATTTTACATAGATAAACTTAAGATGCTTATGAGTGAAAACATTTTTATGAGTAATTTATCCCTTTAATGTAATAAAACTCATACTTCCCAGAAAGTTCTCCTGTAAGATTCCATCATCTATTTATTTCTATTTTAATAATATACCTAGATATTTTCCAGGCTCTGGTGTATTATTAGTGACAACTTTTAAATCATTTCAGGAATTAGCTCTTCTAACATGATTCAAAGTTCCCATCAGTTTCCCTTGCTTCCATTGTCAGATATTAAAAACTTATTGAACCCCCAAATTTATTTATTTCTGACCTGTCTTTTTTATTCCTTTGGCTAACTTGCATATTTTAGTACTGCACAGTAAGTCTTTAACTATTAATATTTATAAGTCAATATCCTTTAATTACACCTCTTTTCAGCATTTTTCTTTTAAGCCTTCAAACAAAACTGAAAAAATTTTTAAAGTGTATTTTACTTTTAAAGAAATGTATACAATTGTGTGGAAATAAATTGAATATATTCAACAAGAGCATACACTCTTTTATTGTGTAATATTTTTATATTTTGAATATATTATTTTTATACAAGAAAGTAGATTGTATATTGGCAAATTAAAATAATAATGAAAAGAAAATAAATGCACTCATTGGTCGTAGGAAATAGAACAGTGCCATTACCTTCCAAGCTGTTTACCCTTTCCTAAGTTTTCTATCTTCCTCCAACCAGACAAAAATATATCCTGACTTTTGTCATAATTTCTTTGCCCTTCCTTATGGTTTAACCATCCAGGTTTGAAATATCAAGCAATGTATTTTAGTTTTTACTGTTTTAAAACTATATATGAATTTTCTTAAAACTGCTTTTAATTTAATCTTGGATTTTAAAAAATCCTCACAAGTATCTGAAAACTCCTGTGATTAAATTACTTTCAGTGTTGCACGTTGTAACTTTTGGGAAAAAAGTGATTAATTTATATTTCTTTTAATGAAATTTGGGAATTTTTTCTTTGTAAAAATTATGAAGAGAACTGCTATTAACATTCTTTTGTATTTCTTTTTGGACATTGCAAGAATTTCTCAAGAGTATGCATCCAATAAATCAATTGCTGGGTCACAGGATATGATTAATTTTTATTGACAAATTGTTCTCTAAAGTGTTTTTAAAATTTATCTTTCCACTGGAAAGTTACCACTTTTCTTTGCTGATCTTTTCAGACACGTTACTTATCCATATTCTATATAAAATAAAATATGTACAATAATAGCTCATTGTGGTTTTAATTTACATTTCACAGGTAGAAAGTTATTAATAGTTTCATATTTTATTGGCCCTTTCTATTTCCTCCTATGTGAAATGTTGTTTCAAATACTATTTTTCATTGATTCTTACAATTCTTTATTTATTTTGAATGTCGATTCTTCTAAAGTACCTGAAACTGGTGACTTTCAATGCATAGGAGATCTTCATTTGAATGCAGACAATTTATCAATTTTTACCTATTTGGTTTTCCTTTTTTAAAGTCTTAGTTAAAACATTCTTTTTCACTTCCAAGGCTACAACTTTAATATACCTGAAATTAATTTTGTGTGTGATTTTTCTGTTTTTATTTTTTCCCCCAGAGCCATTTAATACAAGGACCTTCCTGTACCAATTGCTCTAAGTGCCACCTTCCTTATCAGTTCCCGGTTGTCTATATACACGTTGGTCATGTTTGGGCTCCATATTTATTTCTATATTCTTTGTTTTTCTCTCCTTGTGTCAGCCCTATAAGGTTTTATAATTTCTACTGATTTAGTATTACTTTTTATACCTCTAAGCTTTGTCTACTCCTGTATTCTTCCTTTCTAAGAGTATCTAGACTAAAATTGGCCCTTTGGCCTTGCATGTAAATTTTAGTTTGCTTGTAATTTTACACCCTTGAAAAAGGGAATTTGAGATTG
This sequence comes from Callospermophilus lateralis, assembly GCF_048772815.1. Lineage (NCBI taxonomy): Eukaryota > Metazoa > Chordata > Mammalia > Rodentia > Sciuridae > Callospermophilus > Callospermophilus lateralis. The sequence goes on along the minus strand of NC_135320.1, from coordinate 60,396,838 downwards.
TTTTGAACCCATATGTTGCATAATTTACATTTCACAGTAGTGAATTCTTCAATCTGACAGCATGCATATTGTTCCATCTTTTTATATTTCATCTTTAGTGCCTTTAAAATTGAGGTTTGTCTTTTTTTTTTTTTTTTTTTTTTTTTGTAAGTGTGCACCTTGGCAAGAGAATTAGTGATGATGGAAACAAGAAATTATCAAGTTCTTGATATACTTTGAAGACACTTCAATGGTATTCTCCATGGACTGAATATAGGGCCTGAAAGAGATTTTTGACCTGAACAGCTGCATGGATAGAGTTGACATTACCTAACATGGGTAAGGCTGTGGTGAATGGAAATGGTGACTGAAGAATTCCACAAATTTATTTTTGCACATGGTGATTTTTAGGAAATTTCAAGTGAGAAATTTTAGATACAAATCTAGGGTTTGAATGAAAAGTCATGATCTGAGATACAGATTTGTGAGATATATCAACCAGGACGATTTCAAGAAGTGTTAATAAAAATACTAATACCGTCTGTTTCATTTTTATATTCTCTTAATGTCTCTTAGTTTTTTTCATCTCTGCATTTCACATTCCTGCATAGCAGTAATTTCTTCCTTCCTTCCTTTCTTCCTTCCTTCCTTCCTTCCTCCCTCCCTCTCTTCCTCCCTCCCTCCCTCTCTTCCTCTCTCTCTCTCTCTCTCTTTCTTTCTTTCTTTCTTTCTCTCACTTCTCTCTCTCTCTCTCTCTCTCTCTCTCTCTCTCTCTCTCTCTCTCTCTCTCTTTCTTTCTTTCTTTCCCAGACTGGAATATTTCCTCTTGTTCTTTGTTTACTTAGTGAAAGCATTTTACTGGTGAGTTTTTATCACATGTAAGAATTTCTTTTCTTATTTTTATTATGTTTTTATTTGTTTAGAGGCAGACCATTTTTTTCTCTAACTCATAATATTTTTTTTCCTAGACAACCAATAGTGTTGTGAAAGGAATAAGTAAAGACATTATTCCAAATTATGCTATGTATACCACCATCCTGTATGCATTTAGGACATTCTTCCCTCTTTTGATTTCTACTCTTATTCCTAACATGTTAACCTTTATTGACTTTATCAGTATACCCCTTGAATTTGACTACCTGTTCAATTTAATCAGAGCAGAACTCCTGTAGGACCTTGGAGTAAAAACAAATAATGAAGTCAAGAATAATGAGATCAGGGGCTGGGTTTTGTCTCAGTGGTAGAGTGCTTCCCTAGGATGCATGAGGCCCTGAGTTTGATCCTCAGCAGCAATAAAAATAAAATAAAGGTATTGTGTCCTACTTACAACTAAACACGTGCGTGCGCATGCGTGTGTGCGCACGCATACACACACACACACACACACACACACACACATATAAAAAATAATGAGACAAGATGAATAAATTTCCAGAATCCTTCCCTGTGGTAATCGCAATTCATCTCAAGATAGTCTTCTATAAAATGGTCTCCTTCAGGTTCTGGAAAGTACCATTAGTTCCTGCTTCTGCCCAAGAAGAATAACAATCTTTAGAAGTAGTATACATCTCTGAAAATAATTCCTTTATTAAACTTGCCTCAAGTTAACCATTTTGAATAGAACCCTGCAGATAGAACTCTAGTTCTTACTTCTATAGCAAAATACTTAAAATGCAGCTCTTTTCTTCAATCACTTACTTCAAGTAAATATCCCATGTTCATTCCTGAGGTTCTCAGATTACTTTAACTATGAATTTAGTTCCTTCTACATATATTTCAAGAGTATCCTAGTTTTTATTTTCTGCTTTCTTCCAAAAGGTAAGGAATACCAGGTATTTCTAGTAAGTTCCATTTAGCTTAAAATATTCATACACAACGTTCCTTATAACAAATAAAAACCAATTTAATGTGTGCTTATTTAGTCAAGGATATCATATTTTCTAATTAAATCAAACTACATAGAACAGGAGGAAAGATTTACCATTCAAATATATTAAGCTCAGAAGGACAAATGCTTGTCATATCACCAAACCAAATCCTCTAACTACGTTGAAATATTAGTGCAGCATGCTTGAAAGTAAAGAAATGAGCCATGCTTCCTCTTCTGCTTTTGTTGTTGTTTTGGTTTGGTTTTTGGGAACTGGGGATTGAACTCAGGGGCACTTAACCACTGAGCCACATCCCCAGTCTCTTTTTGCATTTTATTAAGACTCAGGGTCTTACTGAGTTGCTGAGCGCCTCGTTAAATTGCTGAGGCTGGCTTTGAACTCACAATCCTCTTGCTTCAGCCTCTGGAGCCACTGAGATTACAAGCCTGGCTGAGTCATGCTTCTTAAGATAATGCAACAGTTAATTTAAAATTTGAGTGGCTGCAATCACAATGATCACATCATTAAAAGTTGAAAGAATTGAAAGAATAAACAATCCAAAAACATATTTGAAGATTTTTAATATACTTCACTCAATAACTAACAGAATTGACAGCCAGAAAAAAAAGGTTAAGGATATCAATGTTTTTAATTAATACTATTAATTAATTTCACCCAATTGACATTTTTAAATACTACATTCAATAATTGGTGTACATACATCTTTTACAGTGAAACATTTATTAAAATAGATCATAGAACATTTATTTATACATGCCTTACACACTTCAAAGAATTTAGAAGCTAATTTTTTCATCAGTGTGGAAATTAATTAGGACTTAAGTAACAGAGAAAAAAATTAGAAAAAAGAAAATTTGAAGACAACAAATGTCTTAAAAGCAATACAAAGTTCAGGATAGAGTGGAACAATTTCACAGTGCTGATAGTGAAAAGTTGTCAGCTGTATAAGTACTCATTCAAATAGAAGGAAATATAGGCCCAAATCTTTACCGCGTCAGCCTAGGAACTGACAAGGAAGTCAGTTATGACAAGACTCATAAAGCATAAGAAGTAAAATCAAGAATCAATAAATGGGATAGATTCAAATTAAAAAGCTTCTTCTCAGCAAAGGAAACAATTAATAATGTGAAGAGAGAGCTACAGATTGGGAGAAAATCTTTACAACATGCACCTCCAATAAAGCATTGATCTCTAGGATATAATTCAAAAAAGTTAACACCAAAAAAATCAAATAACCCAATTGAAAATTGGCTAAGGAACTGAACAGACCCTTCTCAGAAGAATAAATACAATTGATCAACAAATACATGAAAAAGTGATCAACAGCTCTAGCAACTAGAGAAATGCAAATCAAAACTGCTCTTAAGATTTCATCTCACTCCTATGGAATGGCAATAATAAAAAATACAGGCAACAATAAATGTTGTCAAGGATGTGGTGAACAAGGTACAGTCATACATTTCTGGTGGGACTGCAAATTGGTGCAACCACTATGGAAAGCAGAATGGAGATTCCTCAGACAACTGGGAATGGAACCACCATTTGACTCAGCTATCCCACTCCTTGTTTCATACCCAAAGGACTTAAAGTCAGCATACTATAGTGATGCAGCCACATCAGTGTTTATAGGAATTCACAACAGCTAGACTATGGAACTAACCTAGGTGTTCCTCAACAGATGAATGGATAAAGAAAATGTGGTATATATACTCAATGGAATATTAGTCAGCTTTAAAAAAGAGTGAAATTATGGCATTTACCAGTAAATGGTTGGAGTTAGAAAATATCATGCTAAGCGAAAAAAGCCAATCCCACAAACCAAATGCTGAATGTTTTCTCTAATATGCAGATGCTAATAAGGCGGGGGTGGGGCACTAGGAAAGAATAGTGTTACCTTAGATTAAGTAGAGGGAAGTGATGGGGGGAAGGGGGGATAGGAAAGATAGTAGAATGAAACAGACATTATTACTGTATGTATATATGTGACTACATGACCAATATGATTCTGCAACATGTACACTCAGAAAAGTGAAATTATATCCCATCTATGTATGATATATCAAAGTGCATAAATGCATTCTACTTTCATGTATAACTAAAACAAATGAAAACTTAAAAAAAGAGTAAGAGTAAAAATTTTAAACTTTAGAAAAATAAAATTGGGATTTCTGAAGGAGATAGCTTTAAAAGTGGGAAAATTGCTCTTAAATCAAGAATTTTATGCCAATAAACAAATAAATGAATAAGTAAAAGAACAACACTCTAGCTTGCAACATGCAAGAAGGACTCTAGTCTTCTCTAGCTATCCTGTTCCACTGAAAGGAAAAACAAAGAGACAAAACAAAACAAACCTGAGAAACAACAACGGAGCTTGTGATTCTGGAGCAAGTTTCACTAAAAAAGGGGAAAAAAAGAAGAAGTAAAAAAAAGAAAGAAAGAAAACAAAAAACTGAGAGCTAGTCATAGGACTATAGAACAATATGAGTCTTGCCAGAGTCAGATATGGCAAAACTGTTGGAATTATCAGACCAGATATCATTTTTTAAAGTTATGATTAATATATGCTAAGAATTTTAGTGGAAAAAGTAGAGAGCATACAAAAACAGATAATGTAAGTAGAAGATGAAAATTCTAAGAAAGAATTAAAAAGAAGAATGCTAGAGAAAAAATACTGTAACTAAAATGAAAAATGCATTTGATAAGCTCATTAACATACTGGACAAAGAATCTTTGAGCTTGAGGACATGACAATGGAAACTTCCACAACTGGCAAAAAAAAAAAAAGAAGGAAGAAACATGAAAAAATCAGTAGAGAACACTCAAGAACTATGGAATAAATAAAAACAAACAAACAAACAAAAACTTGTAAATAGGTGAAAGGTTAATATCAGAAAGGGAAGAAAGAAAAGAACTGAACCAATACTCAAAGCAATAATGATTGAGAATTCCCTCGAATTAATGTTGGACAATAAACCAGGTTCACAAAACTCAGAGAACATCCAGCAGGATAAATGCAAAACAAAAAATAAACAAACAACAACATTGCCCTAAACAAAACCCTATAACTAGACATATCATATTTAAACTTCCTGAAATCTAAGATAAAGAAAGAAGACAAAAAGCAAAAATCTTACCTACAGAAGAACAAAGATAAAAATTATTTGGGACTTATCAGAAATCATGACAGCAAAAAGAGAATGAAGTGAAATATTAAAATGTTGATAGAAAAATCAATAACCTCAAATTCTATAAATTATGCATCCAAAGTGAGTGCTACTTTCTTAGATAAACAAAAATATGAGACAATTATTGCTGGTAGATCAGCCTCATAGGAAATGTTAAAGAGATGCTCTTCAGAAAGAGAGAAAATGATACAGGTCAGTCTCTCAAATTTACATAAACAAAGGGAGAACTCTGGCGAAATGATAAGTAAAAGTAAGGTAAAAACACTGACTTTTCTTATTCTTGATTGATCTATCACATTACATTTTGTATTGAAAAGTAGCACAATATATATAGGAAGGAAGAAATAAAATTATTTTTGTTCACAGATGACATGAATATATATGTAGAAAACCCAAAGACTCAACACAACATCTCCTGAAGCTAATAAATAGCAAAGCAAGTTTGCAGGATACAAGTTAACACACAAAAGTCAATTATCTTCCTACATTCAAGTACTGTACAAGTGGGATTTAAAATTTAAAACACATTACCATTTTACTAATATGTTCCCACATAAAATATTTACAAATCAATCTAACAAAATATTATAAGATCTACATGATAAAAACTACAAGTTTCTTATGAACAAAATCAATGAACTTGATAGTCCATGTTCATAAATAGAAAGACTCACTATTGTCAAGATGTAGTTTCTTTCCAAGTTGATCTATAGGTTCTATGCAATCTTAAAAAAAAAAAAAATCCTGGTAGCTGGGCATGGTGGTGCATGCCTGTAATCCCAGCAACTTGGGAGGCTGAGGCAGGAGGATCTCAAATTCAAAAGCAGACTCAATAATTTAGTGAGGCCCTAAGCAAATTAGGAGACCCTTTCTCAAAATAGATAGATAGATAGATAGATAGATAGATATAAATGAATACAAATAAAATAAAATAAAAAGGACTGGGTATATAGCTCAGTGATTCAAAGTTACTTTGTAGATTGTAAAGTTTATATGGAGTGGCAGAAGACCAAGACCAGCCAACTCAATATTGAAGGAAAGCAAAGTCAGAAGAGTGCCCTAACACTATCAAACTTCAGGACTTACTCTGAAGCTCCAGGAATCAAGGGGGTGTACTGTGAACAACTACAATTAGACAAACAGATCAGTGGAACAGAATAGACATAAGGTCACATAAACAAAATTGTTAATCAACTTTTTGTCACTGTGACCAAAATATTGGACAATAACAACATAGAGGAAGAAAGTTATTATTTTGGATCTCAGTTTCAGAGGCATAGTCTATCGTCAGCCACTCCGTTGTTCTGGGCTTGTGGTGAGGCAGAACATTATGGTGGAAGGGGAATAGATGCTGCTCACATCATGGCAACCAGAAAAGAAGGAGAGGGAGGAGAAATGAGCCAAAGTCAATATGTAATCCCCAGGGGTATGCTGCCAGTGACCTGCTTCCTTCAACGATACCCCACCTGCCTAAAGTCATTGCCAGTAATCCATTCAAATTATTCATCCATTGGATGGATTAGACTACTGACGAGGTTACAGCTTTCCTTGTCTAATCATTTCTCCTCTGAACATTCCTTCATTAGGGATCATGCTTTCAAAACATGAGCTTTTTCAAGGGAGATTCCTAGATCCAAACCATAAATAGTCAACTGGTCTTTGACCAAAAAAGTAAAAGCAAATAATGGAAACAAATATAGTCTTCATCAAATGATGCTGGAACAACTGGACATCCACGTGCAGGAAAATGAATCTGAGCCCAAATTTTATGCCTTTTATAAAAATCTACCCCAGTGGATACTCCATCTAAATATAAATTGCAAAGCTAGCAATCTCTAAGGATAGCCTAAGAGAAAACCTAGATACCTTTGTTATAGTGATGACTTTAGACAAAACATCAAAGGAATAACCCCTAAAAGATATAACTGAAAAGTGAAACTTCATTAAAATTAAGAACTTTTGCCCTGAAAAAGACAACGTCAAGAGAATGAAAAGGCAAACCATAGACTGGGAGAAGATACTTTCAAAACACATATATAATTAAGGGTCATTATCTGAATATACAAAAAAACAACCCTTACACCTAAACAATAAGAAAATGGATAATTTGACTTAAAATAGTCAAAAGGTTTGAACAGACACTTACTTCACCAAAGATTTATAGATGGTAAGCATATAAAAAGATGTTCAATATTATTAACCAATTGAAAATTAAAATGACAATGAGATATACCAGTACACGCCTATTAGAATAAGCAAAATCTGAACACTGACAACACATAATGCTGGTAAGGATGTAGAGAAAAAGGAACTCTTATTTTTGCTGTTGGGAATGCAAAATGATCCTGCCACTTTTAAAGACAGTTTGACTATTTTTTATAAAAGCAAATATATTCTTATCATATGTTTCATCAGTTACCCTCCTTGGTATTTACCTGAATGAATTCAAGACTTTTGCCCACAGAAAAATCTAAACTCAGGTGTTGATAGCAGATGATTAGTAATTGCCAAAACTTGAAATCTGTCCTTCAGTGAGTGAATAAGGAAACCAGTAAAACCAGACTATTCAATATTATTTACTGCTAAGAAGAAATAAGCTATCAAGCCAAAAAAGATGTGGATGAGTTTAAATGCATATTATTAAATGAAAGAAAGCAATATAAAAAGGTTATATACAAGGATTTCAACCATATGACATTCTAGAAAAGGCAAAACTATGGGAACATAAATGATCAGTGGTTACCAAGGACAAGGAGAAAGGAGGCAGAACACGGGAATTGTAGGAAAGTGAAATGGTGAACAGTGCTCATTAAATACATGTTAAAACTCTTCGGATAGCCAGGTTCAGTGGCAAACACCTGTAATCCCAGTAGCTCAGGAGGCTGAGGCAGGAGGATCCCGAGTTCAAAGCCATCCTGAGCAAAAGGGAGGCAGTAAACAACTCAGTGAGACCCTGTCTCTAAATAAAATGCAAATAGGGCTGGGGTGTGGCTCAGTGGTTGAGTGCCCCTGAGTTCAATCCCAGGTAACCCCCCCCCAAAAAAAATAAATAAAAACAAAACAACAACAACAAAAAAATGCTTAGGATAAACAACAAAAGGAATATCTTATTTTCTTCTCCAAAGACATATTTTCAGTCTCTAATATTTGTACATGTTAATTCTTTTCCTCTATTTTCTCATTAAAATTATGGTTTGTATCCTATGTTATTTAATGATTAAACATTTACCAACTGTCTTCCCCTACAGAATTTAAGCTCCATGAATACTGGGAATTTGGTTTCATTCCCTTTTTATCCCTAGAACCCAGAACTCTGCTTAGCACATGGTGGGAATTTATTAATGCTGCATTGGATGTCAGTCTTTCCTTATTTCTAATCTGCTGATGCTTGAATATTTGTTCAAATTTAAGAACAAGTGTTTAAAAAAATCCTCTGCTTGTCAAATGATGAATTACAGCAGGAGATGGAACATCCACAAAATTACTTTGTGTACCCACAATATTAATATCAAAAAGTTTTCTTTGAGCTGGTCATTTCCCCAGAGAAGAATCCTTCAGGCTCCTTCTTAAGTGACTTAACCATGGCTTCTAGAATTCTAAAGCTAAGTAGATGAAGGGAGTTTGGAACATAACTGTCATTATGTAGAGTTCTACTTAATCAAGATGTTTTTGGTACAACACTGCTGCTCACAATGACTGATATCTTTAAGACCATGTCATAGAATGATTGGTGTGTCCTTCTGTGTCAACTTCTCTACACAGAGATATTGTTCAGATGAGTGAAACATCTGTCAGGATGTTTGAGGTGGTGGAGATGATGTGAAAAGTGTTATTACACATTTTCAACTAATTCCTTTAATTTTGAATCAACCTCACACTATCTATCTTTAGAAAACTCTTGCCTCAAATTCTTCATCTTTTTTAGATTTCTGCCCTGAGAATTAGCTTCCTTCTTGGCAAGGCACTTTGATTTCTGATTTCTATGTTACACGAAAGTCAGTTCTCACTCATCCAGCTCCATTATGTCATCTCACATTTCTGTCACCTTTCATATCCACTTATTGCCTCTTCTGTTCTTTTAGGATTTTCAGGTTGAAGTCTCATTGCAGGGCGTGTGGAGGAATCAAGGATAAACATGCATATTTACTACTCCATAAGCTTACCAGAATTCTTCCCTAGCCCTTGAGTCCAAATTTATGAAAAAATAGCCAGTTACTACCACCAAACTGTCCTTGGCCAGATCTCAAGACAGAAGAATTGGTAAGATAAATACAATATTGAAGTAATTATGGAATTGGATATATCGTCAGGCTGTTATCAGAATGAAGGAATACTATAAGATGCTCATAGCTCTCATATCACTTTCCTGATCACACACAAGGAATTATTTTCCCTGGTTCAAAATCAAGAGAATTAAGATAATTAGTAATAATAACTATTTTTAAGGAAATTCTGTAAATACACTTTCAGTACATTTTAGACAAATCCTCAAGTTCACATTATATGTAAATTCCTAAGATACATAATATTAATAAATATAAATGCATTATATAAATATAATAAACATGTACAAAATGTATAATATCTAAACAAGTATACAATGTTCTATATAATATGTAAAAAGGAAAACTCTTGTCTCCATTAAACAAAACACTTCAAGCACATAAAATATTTTTCACATCTTTAAGTAATATAACCCAGGTTTTGTTCAACACCACATTTAAGCTGTACCTAAATTCGGAGTATTTGGTTTCAATATCCTTTGGTGTATTTTTCTCCTAAATTATCCTTATCATAAACTCAAAGTACTGTATACTGTGTTGACAACTACATTATTTTACTAGATAATGACTCAAAGCAAATGCTACATTGGCAAGAGGCTTCATTTTACATGGAATAATGTAGCATGTAGGACAGAAAGATCAGATTCTAGTCAGATAAAAACATTGAAACTATTAAATCAATGAAAAATATTAAGCAATGGAATAAACACAGAAGAAATCTCTGACATCAAGAAAAGAGTGCTGCTATCATAAAATGATTAAATTTGAAGTTTCAGCACTGAATCAGAGAGACAATTTTATCCACAAGGAGGTGTATTCAAGCCAAAAGTGACCAGGATCAGAAGCAGACCAAAGCTGGGAGGAAACTCAGTAGGGGAAACCAGCCAGGTTCAGGAAAAGAAAATAGATCTTGATATTCTGACAAGTCCAAAAGTAACATTGCATAGGAAGCAATCGTGGAAACCTTTAGAGGAACCACAGATAGATGACAGACGCAAAGAAAAGAAAAAAGCCCAAGTCGAGGAAATGTGTTCTATGAATATAGCACCATAAAAGGAATCCTGGATTCATGCTTGCTTTGTAACCCTAATCACAGAAATTCACAATGAACTGGTAATCTTGAAAGTAATTTAATTTCTTATTTTAATTCTTCAAGCAAGTGAAACTTGACAACGACGTCACTATCCATTACCATAAAGGCTATCTTTCCTTTAGTGTATTGGACAAAAGATTATTTTTCTTTTCTCGTGCATTGGTTATCTTCAGTTTTTTTGGCTCCAGTTCACCATGAATGTGTTCATTCTGCTTCCAGTACCTTCATGGACCATGGAAGCCACCAGGGGAAGCACAGCATATCAGTAGCCAATATTTCATTCACTGTCCTGAACTGTGACTGGTCAAACATCTCTTCTTACTCCATTAGGCATCACCAGCACAGAGGTTTCCAGTTTAACAGATTTGCTCCAGAGAGAATGACTATACCAGAAAAAAACACTAAAGTTTTAAAACACCATCAGTGTTCAGAAAGTTCACTTCTTCCTAGAGAATTCCCTACTGGATTTCTTTCCCCTTAATTCTATCATGCTACCAATGTATTTGGATGAAATCTTTTAAATTTTTTGTCCTTTTCTTTTCCACTAAACCTTCTCTCTGTACATATTTATTCTCATAGAAAAAAAACATTTCTAATATGCATAGTTGCTATAATTTTACAGAAGGGATCAACTTTTTCTTACTTCTCATGTCTGTATTCATTATTCTTACATTGGCTTTGCTATGTTTTGCAACTTAAAACATCTTTTATCTGTTCTGTCTAAAAAGGAGCAATATTCTCTCCAAGACACATTTTTCCCTCTCTTTATGTTTTTTATTTCTTATTGGTACATTTTAGTTTATATAATATTAAGATCTGTTTTGACATAACTATAAAACATGCATATAATGTGCTCTAATTCAGACCCTAGTATGTTCCCTTTCCTTTTCTTTTCCCTGTTCCTTTCTCTCCTTTCCTCTACTCTACTAATCATTCTGTTATTTGCTTTTAGTATTTTTTTTTTTTTTTAGTCAATGTTTTGTGGACATACATGACGGCAAGTTTCACTGTGGTGTATTCACATATGTACATAAGAAAGTTAGGTCAGATCCATTCCACTGGTGTATTAGTGTCCTCTAGAGGAACAGAAACAAGAGGAGATATGATTATAAAAGGGGGATTGATTAGACTGTCTTACACAACCAGAAGCTGGATAGTTCACAATAGCTGTTTACAGCCTGAAGAGCTGGAGGAACCAGGAGCTGCGCAGTCCAAGAAACTGAAGCCTCAGAACAAGAGGGATCACCGGTGCTACCCCAGTCTGGGACTGAAGGCTTCTGAAAACTCTCTGGAGAACCACTGGCAGAGTCTGCTTTGGAAGAATGAAGAATCCAGAATCTGATGTCCTGAGGCAATGGCAGCGGCAGTCAAGACCAGTCAAGAAGAACTGAGCTTGCATTTGCTACTGCTTCCTTGTTCTTCCAACTTTTATTCCATCCAAGCCTCCAATCTATTAGACAGTGCTGCCCCTACTTAGGGAGAGTCTCCAGTTTGCTGTCCCACGTACCAACCATTCCTAGGGCACACCCTCATGGACATAGCTAGAAGCTTCTTAATCTTTAGCATCTCTTAATCCAATATAGTTGATCATTCAAATTAAACATCACAACTAGTCTTTGCTTATCCCATCCCTTCTCCCTCCTACCTCAATCCCCTTCATGTAGTTCACCAATCTTTCCTCTATTTTGGTGGGATCCTCCTCTTCCCCCTTTCCCTTTCTCTGTCTTCTCCCTTATTTTTGTCTAGCTTCTGCATATCAGAAAAAAAAAATCAACCTTTAGCTTTCTGAGTCTGGTTTATGTCAGTGAGCACGACAGTCTCAAGTTCCATCCATTTACCAGCAAATGCCATGATTCCATTCATTTTAAGATTAGTACTCCACTGTATGTGTGTGTGATGTATATATATCACATTTTCTTTATCCATTCATCTGTTAAAGCTCACTGGGTTGGTTCCATAGCTTGGCTATTGTGAATCGTGCTGGTGTAAATACTGATGTGGATGTATTTCTATAGTATGCTGATTGTAGATTTTTTGGATATTCACTGAGGAGAGGAATAGCTGGGTTATATGATGCTTCCATTTCTAGGTTTTTGGGGTTTTTTTAGGAATCTTCATACTGATTTCCAGAGTGGTTGCACTAATTTGCTGTACCACCAACAATGCATCAGTATGCCCTTTTCCCCACATCCTCCCCAACACTTGTTATTATTTGTATTCTTGGTAAGTGCCATTCTGACTGGAATGAGATGAAATCTAATGTTGTTTTGATTTGTACTTCCCAGATTGCTAGAGATGTTGAAAATAATTTTATATATTTATTGGCTAGTTATGTTTCTTCTTCTAGAAGCGTCTGTATTGATCTTTTGCCCATTTATTAACAGCATTATTTGTGCATGTGTGTGTGTGTGTGTGTGCACTTGCACACGTTCATGTTGAGTTTTGAGTTCTTTATATATTCTGGATATTAATGCCCTATCGTAAGAGTAGGCGGCAAAACATTTTCTCCCATTCTGTAGGCTCTCTCTTCACATCCTTAATTGTTTACTATTCAGAAGCTTTTTAATTTGATGCTATTCCATTTACTGACTTTTGGTTTTATGTCTTGTGCTTTAGGAATCTTGTTAAAAAGTCAGTTTCTGTGCCAACATGTTGTTGGCGTGTGAAACCTACAATTTCTTTTAGCAGTTGCAGAACTTCTAGTCTAATTTCTAGGTCTTTGATCCACTTTGAGTTGACTTTTGTGCAGGGTGAGAGATAGTTTCATTCTTCTACATACGAATTTCCAGTTTTCCCAGCACCATTTGATGAAAAGGCTATCTCTTCTCCAATGAATGTTTTTGGCACCTTTGTCTAGTATCAGATAATTGTATTTATGTGCATTTGTCTCTGTGCCCAAGACACATTTGATTGCATCTACCTTGAACAATTTATTCAAGCTGCTAGTAGCTTTTTATCTATTATCTAAAATGTTAAAATTCTGTTGAATAATTCATATACATATCAAAAGAATATAAAATAATAAAAATTATAATAAAAAAATTTACTGATAAGAGAGAATATACTATTGCCATTTTGTTATTTATTTTTTTTCTTTCTGTCCTGCAGTTTGTTTGTTTTTGTCCCTCTTTTCCTGCCTCGTTGCTTTTCTTTTTGTTTCTTTAAATTTTTTGGTAATGACATGTTTGATTCTATTCTCATTTTCCTTTGTATATCCTTTATAGATATTTTCTTTATGGTTAACATGGGCTCACAGAAAACATCTTAGAGTTATAACAATCTGTTTAAGCTCATAAGCTAAGTTATCACATACAAAACTTCTTGTTTTACTTCAACACATTTATCAATGTCAAATATGACAACTTTTTGTATTGTGTGTCCATTAATGACTTTTAAAGACTTTTATACTTTGCTAGGGTCAGACTTGGGGCCTCATACATGTTAGGAAACACTGCCACTGAGCTTCACTCCTATCCACAAGATATTTATATTTTTGATTTTGACGTTCATACCAGAATTAAAAGTGATTTATGTACTACTCTTATGGCATTTTTGTATTTGCCTAAATATTTACCTTTACCAGTGATCTTTATAATTTCATGCTTTTGCCACTATCTAGTATCCTTTTGTTTCAACTTGAAGAACTCCCTTTAAAATTTCTTTTTGAGGCAAATCTATTGGTGATGAATTCCCTCAGATTTAATTTATCTGAGGGATTTTTATTTATTTTGAAGATACTCTTTGGATAATATTACTCTTGTTTGACAGGTTTGTTTTTTTTTTTTCTCAGCAATTTGAATAAATTTCTCTTTCCCTTTTGGTCTGCAAAGAGAAGATTATCTTGTGCATGAAAAGTTGTTTTTTAATTTATATTTTTAAAATTCTCCCTTTGTCTTTGACTTTTAGTAACTGGATTCTGATGTGCCCAGTGTGGACCTCTTATTGGAATCCGTTAGGATTCTTAAGTCTGGATGCTTATTTTTGTTGCACCCATTTGGGAAGTTTGGCGATTATTTCTAAAAATAAGTTTTCTGATTCTTTCTTTTTCATTTTTAGAGATTTCCATTATGTATGCTATGGTCAATTTGATGGTTTCTTAAACATTGTTTAAGACTTCCGTCACTCCTTATCATTTTCTCTTTTCAGTCCTGTCAGTGGGTAATTTCAACGACCTGCCTTCAATTTCACTGATTCTTTTTTTCTGATTCATCAAGTCTGCTGTTGAATTCCTGTAGTGAAAATTTCAACTTAGTTGTTGTATTCTTCAGTTCCAAAACTTGTATCTATTATCTAAAATGTTTGTTCCTTTTCAATATTTTAATTTCTTTATTCATACATAGTTTTTCTGAATTTATTGAAGACCTTTATGAAAGTTATTTTGACCTCCTTATTAGATCATTTATATGTTTCTGTTTCTTCAGATTCATTTTCTGAACCTTAATTTTGTTTCCTGGTGTGGGCCATGTTTACCTGTTTCTCTGTAACTTTGTGTTGGAATCCATGCATCTTAAGAAACAGCAGTCTCTCCCAGTTTATGCATTGGCTCTGTACAGGAAAAGAACATCACCAATCAGTCTAGCTACAGATTCTGGTATCTCCCAAATCTTCTCAGAAATGTGTGTTCTCAGGACTTAAGTACATATGACCTAACTAGATATAGATGTATTTTTCGTAACATCTTAATTCCTTGTTCCTTCTCATGTCTCTCTGTAGTACTGAAGGTTCTCTGTCCCAAACCACCCAGATTGCATGTTCTTTTAGTGGCCCCAAGGATTCTACAGTCTGCTAGATATTCTCAGCACTCTAAGATAGATAAGATAGCCATTCAGGCATCCTCCTGAAACAATTAGAAATTTGGTTCTATGACCCATCCCCATCCCAAAGGAAAAGATGCTGAACTTTAACAGCCATTGACTATTGTGCTGCAGGTCCTCAGGGGCAGCTGAAATCTTCCCAGCTCTCATTTGTTCTTGGCAAACCCAGATATCTAGAGTGTTCCAGATGTTATCAGTACTCTCAGAGAGACAGGACAGAAATGAGTCTGCTCACACAGCCCAAGAAACCAGAAAGTGAGATGCATACTCCAACTCTTTTTCTCTCCAGGAAGAAGCTAGAAGTATTTTTTCTTTATTATTATGGGTGCTGTTGATATTGTTGTTTTGATCCCTCACTCATTTTCGCTGATCCGGATGGGAGGTCTACAGCAAGTGAGCACTGCATATTCTTGCCTTTGTTCTTAGTAGCTCCCAGTACAGTAGTCTCTCAGGTCAATGCATCGCTCCACACACTATATATCATTGTCTGTCTTAGTTTTGATTCTACTTTCTGATGTCTATACTTAAGAACCATTGTCAGAAGAGAACCATGAAAGGTAAATTGAAGGCTTGAATGTCTTGAAAATGTTTTATTTTGCTTTTAATCTTAATATTAGGCAGTGTTGAGAATTCTATTTCTAGATACATTCCAGTAGTTAAAATACTGAATTTTTAAGTCATTATCTTATTCCCAGATGTCCACAAGTGATGATGATAAGAAGTCAAATTCTAGATAGAATCTCATTCTAATGGAAGTTTTAGAATTATCCCTTTCTTGTTCTGAAAATTCTCTAATAGTGTCTCCTTGTACATTTATTTACTTGTCTTCCTGGGGAGTCTCTCTTTAGCCTCAGGACTTTGACTTAGTATTTTCATCTTAACAAATTTCTTCAATTTTCATTTTCCACTCTTTCGTGGACTTTATGTTATATATTAGTTATGAGTTGATCTTCCATGACTCCGTGTTATGGTTTAGATATTAGGGTGTCTCCCAAAATCTCATGTGTGAGACAATGCAAGAAAGTTTAGAGATGAAATAACTTGATCTGCACATTAACACCCTGATAGAGATTAACTTGGTGTAACTGTAGGCAGATAGATTGTGGCTGGAGGAGGTGGGCCCCTGAGGTTTGTCTTCAGGGCTTTTAGTTTGTTCTGGTGAGGCGCACTCTCTTTCTATCTCTGCTTCCTGGTGCCATGTTTCCAGCTGCTTTCCTCTGCCAAACTCTTCTGCCATCAGTTCTGCCTCATACAGTCCCATCAATGTTCTCCGACCTCTGAAACTGCTTTCCTCCTCTAAAATTGTTCTTTTCAGGTCTGTTAGAAAAAGCTGACTAAAACACTGTTTTCAAAAGTATTCAGACACTTTTGTTTATTTGTCACTAGTTCTTGGTGATTTCCTTAAGAAAAATGGAGAGAGAAAGGTGTGTGCAAGTAACTCTAAGAATCACTTAGTAAAACTGGTTGCAATGGTGCACACCTCTAATCCCAGCTACTAAGAAGGCTGAGGCAGGATTGCAAGTTAGAGGCCAGCCGGGGCAACTTAGTAAGACCTTGTCTGAGAAATAAATAAACACATAAGTAAGTAAATAAATATATAGGACTGAATATGTAACTCAGTAGTACAGTACCCACTGGGTTTAATTCCCAGCAGGGGGTGGAAAAGAATCATTTCATAGACCAACTAATCACCGGAATATTGGTTCCCTTATTTCTCTTGGGAGACACAAGCCTGGGACCAGTCAGGACTTCTCCTATCCAGGTGGACTCTTTGTTTTGCTGAAATCCCTTCTTAATATAGTCTGGAATGTTATTCTTCCTCTGATTTGGCCCTCAGCAGGCATCTATCTCATTCTTGGTCTAGACAGTCATTGACATCTCTTATCTGCTAATGGTGCCATATTATACTCTTCTGTATAATGGGCTTTCTTCTTTACATTTAATTTACTGGGGCTGTAAGTCAGGAATAGAAGATGTTTGAGTATCTGCCCTCTGCCTCTACCCTAGGCATCACATGGGAACACAAAGATAGTGATCACTTGCATTGTGTGAAGAAATTTGTTTCTTAAGTGCTTCTTCCTTTTGCTTCAGAATCTCAGGAAACCTTTGGAGAAGAAACCTCTTATGCCTTATTAATACTTATTCCATGGCATTTCACTGTCTAGTGGTTGTTTTATTTTTTCTGTTTGTTTGCTCTTTTTTTCTAGTAGTTGCTTTACATGTTGCTTGGCAATTTAAATTTTTTTTTCTCACACTCCATAGGTCATTGGCACTTGACCTCACTCCTATGATCATTTGTGTTTCGTGAAACACTGTTCAAGAGTTCATATGGTTTAGGAGATTTAAAACCCAAGTTGTCGAAGGTCATAGGTAGTAAAGCTAGTTTGAAAACCCAGGATTCTGACTTCCACATTAATTATGCAATCACTCATTTATGCTTCTGTTAAATCCTTTAAAAACTCTCAGCATTTCTCTAATAATAGCTGTTTTCTGAATGCTACAATGATTTGTGTGCTAAACAGCCTCTAAAATGATTCATTTCCCTATGTTGCTTGCCTCTTGGTATTCATGTTCTTCTAATACTCCTCTCTTGGGTATGATCTAGACCTATGAATTGATTCTAATGATATAATATGGTAAATATGATAGCACAACACTACTGAAATCATACTACAAAAGACTCTTCTGTTTGTTTTCTGTCTGTCTCTGTCTGCCTGTCTTCCTGCCTCATCCTCTTTCTCTTTTTCAGAGTCCTTGATCAGATACAAGACAGACACTAAGTTTCCCAAGGCATATTCCCATAACCAAGAAACTGAGGAAGGCTTAGATACAACAGTGAGAAACCGAGACCCTCTGTTCAATAGCACAAGAAGGACTGAATCTTGCAACCAACTACATGATTGAGCTTAGAAGCCTGCCTTCTTCTGCTTAAGCCTTGATATGGGATTCTATGAGGCCCAGCTGATACCTCAGTTATAGCACGTAAGAAAACTGGGACAGAGGCAAGTAATTAAGCTGAGCCTAGATTCCTGACCATCAAAAAATGAGAGATAGTAGATATTTGACATTTTATTTTTTGTGCCACTGGGGTTGAACCCAGGGACACTCTACCACTGAACCACATTTACAGCCATTTTTGATTTTTGTTTTGACACAGGTTCTTGCTAAGTTGCTCAGGCTAGATTTCAATATATGATCTTCCTTTCTCAGCTACTTAAGTAGCTGGGAAGCACAGGTGTGCACTACTCCACACAGATTAGATAGTTGTTATTTAAGCATCTAATTTTTGAGCCAATCATACAGTGATGCCTAGTACATTGTTATGGTTTAGATATTAGGTGTGCCCCAAAAGCCAATTTTTGGGGGACAAAGCAAAGAGATTTAGAGATGAAATGATTCAGTTATGAAAGCTTTTACTTAATCAGTGCATTAATTCACTAATAGGTAATAACTGGGTGGTAACAGTAGGCAGGTACCATGTAATTAGAGGAGGTAGGTGATTGGGGAGATGCTATTGGGGTTTACATTTTGTCCTTGCTGAGTGGAAGTCTTACTCTGCTTCCTGGATTGATGTTCTGAGCTCCTTTCCTTCTCTACATCTGTCCACTATTGGCCCAGACGCAATGGGGTCAGTCATCTACAGACTGATACCTCTGAAACTGAGCCCTGTTATGGTTTAGATGTGAGGTATCCTCAAAGCTCATGTGTGAAATAACGCAAGAGGTTTCAGAGGGGAAAAGATTGGGCTGTGAAAACCTTAACCCAATCAGAGGATTAATCACCTGATGGGATTAATTGGGTAGTAATTGAAGATAGGTGGGGTGTGGCTGGAGGAGGTGGGGCATTGGGAGCAGAGCTTTGGGGTATATATTTGTACCTGGCAAGTGGAGTTTCTCGCTCTGCTTCTGATCATCATATGAGCTGCATCCCTCCAGCACACTCTTCTTCCATGATGTTCTGCCTCATCTTCAGTCCCGAGGAACGGAGCCAGCTGTCTATGGATTACGACCTCTAAAACCGTGAGCCTCCAAACAATTTTTTTCTCCTCTCTAATGTGCTGGCTGGGTCTTTTAGTCACACCAGCAAAAAAGCTGACTAAAACAGCCCTAAGTAAACTTTTCCTTCTCTAAAATTTTTCTTGTCAGATATTTTCACTGCAAAGGCAAAAAAAGCTGATGAAAACATACCATTAGTAAGAACATAATAGAATAATTTTGAAAGTGTACTGTAATATCTAAAACAAAGTAAACAATAAATAACATAAAAAGTCTCTTTCTTTTCTCTTAAAATAAATCCTACAAGGAAACTTCATCGGCTTAAAATATAAATCTTATAAAAATTAAAATATTAAGGAACAATATGGGGCTGGAGTTGTGGCTCAGCAGTAGAGCCACAACTCGTCTAGCACGTGCAAGTCCCTAGGTTCAATCCTTAGTACCATATAAACATAAGTAAAATAAAGGTATTGTGTCCAACTACTTCTAAAAATTAAAAAAAAATGAACAATATTTTCCTAACATTTATTAACTTACCAAACATTCCCTTTGGTTTTCATTATTACTAATACAGGAAAGATGGTTTTATATATGTTCTAGCAAGTATAAACAAGAATGAACTACATATTCACAAAAATATTCTTGGAAGTAAAATTAATTAACCTGAGTGTTATGATTTGGATAAGTGGTGTTCCCCCAAAAGCTCCTGGGCTAATGCAGGAATAATCAGAGGTGAAAACACTGGATTGTGAGAACTGTAACCTAATCAGTTCATCCAAATTTGAATGGACTGGGTAGTAATTGTAAGCAAGTGGGATGTAACTAGAGGAGGTGGTCACTGGGTACATCCCCAGAAAAGATGAATTTTCCCTGTGCCTCCTGTCTGCTTCTTTCCTCCCACAAGGAGAACATCTTCCCTTTGCTATGCTCTTCCCTCATGTTGTTCTGCCTCACTGTGGGCCCAGAGCAATGTAGTCGGCAAACTATGTACTCAGACTTCTGATACCATGAAACAAAATAAATTTTTCCTCTTCTAATTTTTTCTTGTCAGGTATTTTGGCCAGAGGAATGCAAAACCTAATTAAAACAAATATTGGTACCCGGAATGGGTACTCTGTGGCTCAGAATGTTTGCAGGAAGAATTTGGAACAT
The DNA here is from genome assembly GCF_048772815.1 of Callospermophilus lateralis. Lineage (NCBI taxonomy): Eukaryota > Metazoa > Chordata > Mammalia > Rodentia > Sciuridae > Callospermophilus > Callospermophilus lateralis. Next base: position 60,376,448 of record NC_135320.1, on the reverse strand, counting down.
TTTGGAACCTGAGCATGTTATAAGCAGAGCTCGATGGGTGATTGTGTTGGGAGCATAGACAACCAGAATGCTGATAGGAATGTGAACTGTGCTCATGAGATTTTAGAAGAAAATGAGGACTCATTTCAGAACTGGAATAGAGGCCACTTGTTCTCTATTCTGACAAATACTTGTCTATAGATTGCTCATGTTCTGAAATTTTGTATGAGACTAAATTTAAAAGTGTGAGATTAATTAACCTGGCAGACGATATTTCAAGACACATGGTAGTGCCATGGATATTACTGGAGGCTTTTATCCAGCTAGCAATGAACCAGAAAAGTTCATGTAAACTGAGCCAAGGATGGTGTGCTTTTTAAAGAGATCATACCAGCTAAAAAGATGCTTAGTACTTTGCACAGGCCATATTCGAGATACCTTCAGGGCATCTCAGCAATTTATGAGATCATACACATGAAGGCTCCAAGATGCAGAAAGGCTTCCCTAATCCAAGCAGACCAAACTACTGCATGAGGAGGCAGCTGAATGTGATGTCTTCCACATTGTGCTGGTTTTGTAGGAATGGAAGATGCTGGAGGCATGGAGGTTTCTATTGAGATTTCAAATGAAGGTCTGGGAGACCATTCATAGTGTAACTGGCTTCAGTATACCCTTGTGAGGGCAAGATGTGATTCTGGGAAAGTGAAGCTAAAACTAGAATGAAGACTTCAGTAATTAAGGAGCACCAGCAGTGTGGACTGTCTATTGAAGAAAACTGCTGGTTTTGAGAGATCCAGAATGAAATAGAACCTATATATGCTTCAACCATCAGGACCACAGGAAGAAGGCTGACCAAATACCTTGAAGTACTACCTGTGTATATCTCTATATATGTCCTAGATGCTGCATGTAGAGAGAGGAGATCTGTTTGCCCAGTAGGATTTCTGTCTTGCTTTGGTCCCATCTCTTCTGCCTGTGCTCCTATATCTCCCCTTTGGAATGAGAATTTTTATTTTATGCTAATGTATATTGAATATATGAAACTTGCTTTTGATTTTTTTAAAAAAAATTTATTAACAAATTAGGGTTTCACATAGTATTGAAGTTCATTTTGACATAATTCCCCAAGCATGGAATCTATTTTGTTCCAGTGCAGTACTGGAAGACCCAGTACTTCTCTTTTCCTTGTCTACTCTCGTTACTGTACCTATTGCTCTGTTATACTGGTATTATATATAAATTTAGTACATTTTAGATATACATAAAAGTGAAATTCATTGAGGTATATTCATATATTCACTTAGGATAATTTGCTCAGTTTCATTCCAATATTTCTCCCTTTTCCCATTCCTCATCCCTCTCCCGCAATGCCACTCTTCTCCTTCACTGATTTCTCTGTTTCCTTAGGATTCCTGCACTCCTGGTTTTCCTTATTTTGGTCTAGCTTCCACATATGAGAGAAAACATTACACCTTTAGCTTTCTGGGTCTGGCTTATTTCATTTAGTATGATGTTCTCCATTTCCATCCACTTTCCAGGAAATACCATAATTTCATTCTTTTTTATGGCTGAGTAAGACTCCATTTGTGTGTGTGTGTGTGTGTGTGTGTGTGTGTGTATGTGTGTATGTATATAAGTATATAATATATACACATACATACCACATTTTCATTATCCATTTGTCTGTTGATGGACATCTCTGTTAGTTTCAAAACCTGGCTATTGTGAATTGAACTGTCATAAACTTTGATGTTGCTGCATCCCTGTAGTATGCTGGATTAATATTTTTAGGATGTAAGCAAAGAGTGGAATAATTGGGTCATATGATGGTTCCATTCATAGTGTTTTAAGGAATCTCCATATTGCTTTCCAGAGAGGTTGCACTAATTTGTAGTCCCAACAATAATGTAGGAATGCACCCTTTTCCTCCACATTCTCATCAGCATTTCTTATTAAAGGTATCCTTGATAATTGCCATTCTGACTACAGTGAGAAGAAATCTAAATGTAGTTTTGATTTGCATTTCCTTGATTAATTGAGATGTCAAACATTAAAAAAATTATTGGATATTTGTAATTCTTTTAAGATGTGTGTTTAGTTCTTTTGCCAATTTATTAATTGGGTTACTGATGGTTGGTGTTAAGTTTTTTGAGTTCTTTGTATATCCTGGATATTAATGCCCTATCTGAAGAGCAGGTGGAAAAAATATTTTCGCCCATTATATAGGCTGTCTCTTCACATTCTTAATTGTTTCCTTTGCTGTGTAAAAGCTTTTTAATTTGATGTCATTTCACTTATTAATTTTTGGTTATATTTCTTATGCTTTAGGAGTCTTCTTAAAGAAGTCAGTTCCTGTGTCCATATGTTAGATGATTAGACCAAAGTTTTCAGGAGTTGCAGAGCCTAATTAGTCTAATTCCTAGATCTTTGATTCACTTTAAGTTGACTTTTGTGCAGGGTGAGAGACAGGGATCACATTTCATTCTTCTGCATATAGATACCCAGTTTTCACAGCACTATAGGTTAAAAAACTTTTATTTAACACATGGTTTTGGCACCTTTTTTTTATTGGTGGTTCAAAACATTACAAAGCTCTTGACATATCATATTTCATACATTAGACTCAAGTGGGTTATGAACTCCCATTTTTACTCCAAATACAGATTGCAGAATCACATCGGTTACACATCCACAATTTTACATAATGCCCTATTAGTAACTGTTGTATTCTGCTACCTTTCCTATCCTCTACTATCCCACCTCCCATTCCCTCCCATCTTCTCTCTCTACCCCATCTACTGTAATTCATTTCTCTCCTTGTTTATTTTCCCATTTCCCTCACAACCTCTTATATGTAATTTTGTATAGCAATGAGGGTCTCCCTCCATTTCCATGCAATTTCCCTTTTCTCTCCCTTTCCCTCCCACCTCATGTCTCTGTTTAATGTTAATCTTTTCTTCCTGCTTTTCCTCCCTGCTCTGTTCTTAGTTGCTCTCATTATATCAAAGAAGACATTTGGTATTTGTTTTTTAGGGATTGGCTAGCTTCACTTAGCATAATCTGCTCTAGTGCCATCCATTTCCCTGCAAATGCCATGATTTTGTCATTTTTCAGTGCTGCGTAATACTCCATGGTGTATAAATGCCACATTTTTTTCATCCATTCATCTATTGAAGGGCATCTGGGTTGGTTCCACAGTCTAGCTATTGTGAATTGTGCTGCTATGAACATCGATGTGGCAGTATCCCTGTAGTATGCTCTTTTAAGGTCTTCAGGGAATAGTCCGAGAAGGGCAATAGCTGGGTCAAATGGTGGTTCCATTCCCAGCTTTCCCAGGAATCTCCATACTGCTTTCCAAATTGGCCGCGCCAATTTGCAGTCCCACCAGCAATGTACAAGAGTACCCTTTTCCCCACATCCTCGCCAGCACTTGTTGTTTGACTTCATAATGGCTGCCAATCTTACTGGAGTGAGATGGTGTCTTAGGGTGGTTTTCATTTGCATTTCTCTAACTGCTAGAGATGGTGAGCATTTTTTCATGTACTTGTTGATTGATTGTATGTCCTCCTCTGAGAAGTGTCTGTTCAGGTCCTTGGCCCATTTGTTGATTGGGTTATTTGTTATCTTATTGTCTAATTTTTTGAGTTCTTTGTATACTCTGGATATTTGGGCTCTATCTGAAGTGCGAGGAGTAAACATTTGTTCCCATGATGTAGGCTCCCTATTTACCTCTCTTATTGTTTCTCTTGCTGAGAAAAAACTTTTTAGTTTAAGTAAGTCCCATTTGTTGATTCTTGTTATTAACTCTTGTGCTATGGGTGTCCTATTAAGGAATTTGGAGCCCGACCCCACAATATGTAGATCGGAGCCACCTTTTTCTTCTATCAGACGCAGAGTCTCTGATTTGATATCAAGCTCCTTGATCCATTTTGAGTTAACTTTTGTGCATGGCGAGAGAAAGGGATTCAGTTTCATTTTGTTGCATATGGATTTCCAGTTTTCCCAACACCATTTGTTGAAGATGCTATCCTTCCTCCATTGCATGCTTTTAGCCCCTTTATCAAATATAAGATGGTTGTAACTTTGTGGATTAGTCTCTGTGTCCTCTATTCTGTACCATTGGTCCACCCGCCTGTTTTGGTACCAGTACCATGCTGTTTTTGTTACAATTGCTCTGTAATATAGTTTGAAATCTGGTATCGCTATCCCACCTGATTCACACTTCCTGCTTAGAATTGCTTTTGCTATTCTGGGTCTTTTATTTTTCCATATGAATTTCATGATTGCTTTATCAATTTCTACAAGAAATGCTGTTGGGATTTTGATTGGCATTGCATTAAACCTATAGAGAACTTTTGGTAATATTGCCATTTTGATGATGTTAGTTCTGCCTATCCATGAACAGGGTATATTTTTCCATCTTCTAAGATCTTCTTCTACTTCTCTGTTTAGGGTTCTGTAGTTTTCATTGTATAAATCTTTCACCTCTTTTGTTAGGTTGATTCCCAAGTATTTTATTTTTTTCTTTGAGGCTATTGTGAATGGAGTGTTTTTCCTCATTTCCGTTTCAGAAGTTTTGTCGCTGATATACAGAAATGCCTTTGATTTATGTGTGTTGATTTTATATCCTGCTTTGCTGAATTCATTTATTAGTTCTAGTAGTTGTTTTGTAGACCCTTTTGGGTCTTCTAGGTATAGGATCATGTCGCCCGCAATAGTGATAATTTAAGTTCTTCTTTTCCTATCTTTATGCCTTTAATTTCTTTCATCTGTCTAATTGCTCTGGCCAGTGTTTCGAGAACTATATTGAATAGAAGTGGTGATAGAGGGCATCCCTATCTTGTTCCAGATTTTAGAGGGAATGCCTTCAATTTTTCTCCATTTAGAATGATGCTAGCCTGAGGCTTAGCATAGATTGCTTTTACAACGTTGAGGTAAGTTCCTGTTATCCCTAGTTTTTCTAATGTTTTGAACTTAAAGGGATGCTGTACTTTGTCGAATGCTTTTTCTGTGTCTATCGAGATGATCATATGGTTCTTATCTTTAAGTCTATTGATGTGGTGAATAACGTTTATTGATTTCCGTATATTGAATCATCCTTGCATCCCAGGGATGAATCCCACTTGATCATGGTGCACAATTTTTTTGATGTGCCTTTGTATCCGATTTGCCAGAATTTTATTAAGGATTTTTGCATCTAGGTTCATCAGAGATGTTGGTCTGTAGTTTTCTTTCTTTGAGGTGTCTTTGTCTTGTTTCGGAATCAGGGTGATTTTGGCCTCATAGAATGAATTTGGAAGAGCTATCTCTTTTTCTATTTCCTGAAATAACTTGAAAAGTATTGGTATTAATTCTTCTTTAAAGGTTTTGTAAAACTCCTCTGTATACCCATCCGGTCCTGGGCTTTTCTTGGTTGGTAGTCTTTTGATTGCTTCTTCTATTTCATCCATTGATATTGGTCTCTTCAAATTGTGGGTATCCTCCTGACTCAGTCTGGGCAAATCATATGACTTAAGAAATTTATTGATGTCTTCACTATCTTCTATTTTATTGGAATATAGGTTTTCAAAATAATTTCTAATTGTCTTCTGTATTTCTGTAGCATCTTTTGTGATATTGCCTTTTTCATCCCGTATGTTAGTAATTTGAATTCTCTCTCTTCTTCTCTTCGTTAGCATGGCTAAGGGTCTGTTGATTTTATTTATTTTTTCGAAGAACCAACTTTTAGTTTTGTTAATTTTATCAATAGTTTCTTTTGTTTCCGTTTCGTTGATTTCTGCTCTGATTTTTAATTATTTCTTGCCTTCTGCTACATTTGCTGTTGTTTTGTTCTTCCTTTTCTAGGGCTTTGAGATGTTGTGTGAGCTCATTTATTTGTTGGTTTTTCCTTTCTTTGAGGAGTGACTTCCAGGTGATGAATTTCCCTCTTAAAACTGCTTTCATTGTGTCCCATAGATTCCGATATGTTGTGTCTCTATTTTCATTTATCTCTAAGTATTTTTTGATTTCCTCCTTTATGTCTTCTGTAACCCATTGATCATTCAGTAACATATTGTTCATTTTCCATGTGATGTAGGATTTTTCCTTTCTTTTATCATTGATTTCCAGTTTCATTCCATTATGATCAGATAAAATGCATGGTATTATCTCCACCCCTTTATATTTACTGAGGGTTGCCCTATGGCATAATATATGGTCTATTTTTGAGAAGGATCCATGTGCTGCTGAGAAAAAAGTATATCCATTTGATGATGGTTGATATATTCTATATATGTCAGTTAAGCCAAGGTTATTGATTGTGATATTGAGTTCTATAGTTTCTTTTTTTTTAAGAGAGTGAGAGGGGGAGAGAGAGAGAGAATTTCAATATTTATTTTTTTAGTTATCGGCGGACACAACATCTTTGTTTCGTATGTGGTGCTGAGGATCAAACCCAGGCCGCACGCACACCAGGCGAGCGTGCCACCACTTGAGCCACATCCCCAGCCCCGAGTTCTATAGTTTCTTTATTCAACTTTTGTTTGGAGGATCTGTCCAATGGTGAGAAAGGTGTGTTGAAGTCACCCATAATTATTGTGTTGTGGTCTATTTGATTCTTGAACTTGAGGAGAATTTGTTTTATGAATGTCACAGCACCATTATTTGGTGCATAAATATTGATAATTGTTATATCTTGTTGGTGAATGCTTCCTTTTAACAGTATATAATGTCCTTCCTTATCCTTTTTGATTAACTTAGTCTTGAAGTCGATTTTATTCGATATGAGGATTGCCACCCCTGCTTGCTTATGAGGACCGTGTGCGTGGTATATTTTTTCCCAACCTTTCACCTTCAGCCTGTGTATGTCTTTTCCAATCAGATGTGTATCCTGGAGGCAGCATATTGTTGGATTTGTTTTTTTAATCCATGTTACCAGCCTATGTCACTTTATTGGATAGTTTAAGCCATTAACGTTTAGAGTTACTATTGATATATGTTTTGTACTTCCTGCCATGTTTGATTATTTATCTTTTTTTTTCTAATTTAGTTTGTTTCTCCATGATTAGCTTTCCTGCCACCCTCTGTCTTTACCGAGGCATTTCCCACTGATGGTTTTGGTTATTGTTTTTCATTTCTTCCTCGTGTAGTGTTTTGCTCAAGACGCTTTGCAATGCTGGTTTTCTGGCTGCAAATTCTTTTAGCTTTTGTTTATCATGAAAGATTTTTATTTCGTTGTTGTACCTGAAACTTAATTTTGCTGGATACAGAATTCTTGGTTGGCATCCATTGTCTTTCAGTGTTTGAAATACATTGTTCCAGGATCTTTTGCTTTCAGTGTCTGTGTTGAAAAATCCGTTGTTAACCTTATTGGTTTACCCCTGAATGTAATCTGTCTCCTTTCTCTTGTAGCTTTTAATATTTTCTCTTTGTTTTGTATATTGGATATCTTCATAACAATGTGTCTTGGCGTTGGTCTACTGTGATTTTGTGTGCTCGGTGTCCTGTGTGCATCTACAATTTGTATATTCATTTCCTTTTTTATTTCTGGAAAGTTTTCTGTAATTATTTCATTCAGCAGGTTACTCATTCCCTTGGTTTGAATCTCTATACCTTCCTCTATCCCAATGACTCTTAAATTTGGTTTTTTATGTTATCCCATATCTCTTGGATGTTTTTCTCGTGATTTTTAACCATCCTTTCTGAGTTGACTAGACTCTTTTCAATATGATATATTTTGTCTTCATTATCTGATATTCTGGCTTCTACTTGCTCCACTCTGTTAGTGATATTCTCATTTGAGTTTTTAATTTGGTTTATAGTTTCTTTCATTTCTAGAAATATTGTTTGATTTTTTTTATAATCTCTATCTCCTGATAAAGATGCTTAACTTCTTCTTTTATCTGTTTATGTAATTCATTTTCAATGTATTCTTTCACTGAATTTGCTGTCTCGTATCCTCTTTAAGGTTCCATTCCATCTGTCTAAGGTATTCCTTGAGTTCCTTATATGGCCATTTTTCTGATGACTCTAGGTCCTCCTGAATATTTAGGCTGTCCTGCATTGTTTGTACTCCTTTTCTTCCTTGCTTTTTCATGCTGCTCATGTTGCTTCTTGTTCTGTTTGACTGCTGAGTTACTGTTTACTCCTATAAATTTATTTGATGCTTGGGAGGAAAGGTATTAGAAGGGAAGGGAAGAAGTCACTAAAGAGAATTAGAGTAAGCAGGTAGAATTCAAGGAAGTGGGAATAAGAGAATTGAAAAGAAATTAAAAGACAAAAGAAAAAGAATAGAAAATAAAAAAAGAAAAAAATTAAAAAAATAATAATAATTTAAAAAATGAAGATTAAAATTAAAAAAATAAAATAAAAATATTTAAAAAATTTAAAAAAATATTTAAAAAACAACAACAACAAAAAAATGAAAATGAAGAAAAAAAATTAATAAATGCAGTCTTAGAGTTTGATTAACTTCTCTTCCAGTAGGTGGAGCTGTGCCCACTGGGCCAAGCTTCTCCTCTCAAAAGGCGGGAACCAATGACTGTGCAGCAGCTCTTCCTCCCAGACTGGGCGGGTCTCCAATCCTGAGTGCCTAGGGCCTTCTCTTGTGTTTCCTCAAGCCAGGCCCTTCTCATCGGTGACGTTCACCACAATACTGGCTACACGCCAGGTCTGCTGCTCCTGGGAGCCCTGTTTACATGAACTCCTGGGCATACTCTCCCTGTTTGCCATTCCCTCAGACCCTAAGTTTGCAGAGCTTGGGGCTGAGAACCCCCAGTGAACTTGCTTGCCCTCTGGTAGCCACGCCCCCGGTAGCTGGTGCAAGAGACCTCAGTTGTCAGCACTGGTGGGAGCGGTAGCCAGGAGTTCCGAGCTGCGAGTCCCGCGCCACTCCTGATTCCCTCCATCTGGCTATCTCGCTTACGGGAGAGCTGGGAGGGGCCCTTAAGGTCCCCCCCCCCCCCCGCTGTGTGGAGAGGGAAGGCTAGGGGATTACACACCTGTTGCCGCTGGTTTCAATGAATTTATCTCCTCTGCCGTGTTTTGGTGATGTCATTTCTCTGCCGTGGTGGTATCCCATGCAAATAGTGACAGTTTGTTCCCTTTGCCGGGTCACCAATGCAACGGGTGGGTCCTGACTGTCTCTCCCAAGCCCTGTTTCAATCCTGTAGCCACTGCCTATGAAGGCTCGGTTGGCATTTACCTCCGTAGCATCAGAAGCCAACACCTTGGTTCTTGGATTTCCAGCCTCTGTTGTTTAAGCTACCCAAACTGTGGTATTGTTATGTCGACCTGAGCAACCTAATACACATGCTCACTATACTCAGGATGTTCAATTTCCGGTTTTGGCACCTTTATCGAGTATAAGATGACCACCTGTGTGGGAGTGTCTCTGTGTCTTCTATTTCAATGGTCTTCAGGTCTGTTTTGGTGCTAATACCATGCTGTTCCTGTTACTCTAGTTCTGTAGTATAATTTGAAGTATGATATTGTTATGCCTCCCCCATTCCTCTTCTTGCTCAAGGTTTTGTTTTTCTTGTTATGAGTCTATTATTACTACCAATATATTTTAGAACTTTTTAACATTTTTCTGTGAAGTATGTCATTGGTATTTTGATGAAGATTGCATTGAATCTGTATAATGTTTTGGTAGTATGGCCATTTTGATAATATGAATTCAGTTATCCAAGAACATGGGAGGACTTTCCATTTTCCAAAGTGTTTTTCAATTTTTCTTCAGTGTTCTACAGTTTTCATTGTAGACTTATTCCAAAGTATTATTAGTAGGATAGTTTTACTAATTCTTTTATAGCATAATCATTATTAGAGTATAGATAAATGATTGATTTATGTATGTTGATCTTGTATCCTGCTATATTGCTAAATTTGTCACATCTGGAAATCTTTTGATGAAGTTTTTTTTTCTTTTTGTATTTTCTAAAAATTGGATTTTTGTCATTAGCAAGCAGAGATACTTTGACTTCTTTTCCTATTTGCATCCCTTTATTTTCCTTCTGTTGCGTGATTGTTCTGGCTAGAGTTTGTAGGCCTATGTTGAATAGAAGTGGTGAAAGGGAATATCTTTTTCTTACTCCTGTTTTTAGAGAAAATGCTTCCAGTTTTTTTTTTTTTTTTTCTGTTCAGTATGATGTTAGCCTTGGGTTTGTTATACACAGCTTTGACGATGTTGAGGTGAGTTCCATCTGTCCTTAGTTTTGCTAGTGTTTAAACATGAAGGGGTCCTGAGTTTTATCAAATGGTTTTTCTCCATCTATTGAGATATTATTTTTGTTTTTAACTGTATTTTATAGCGAATTACATTATTTATTTCCACATGTTAAACAAACCTTGCATCCCTGGGATAAAACTCACTTGACCTTGGTGTACTATCTTCTTTATGTGCTTTTGAATGAAGTTTGCCAATATTAAGAATTTTTGTGTCCACATTAATCAGCAATATTTGTTGGAAATTTTCTTTCCTTGGTATGTCTTTGTATAGCTTTGATATCAGGGTTACACAAGCTTCATGGAATGAACTTGGCAGTGTTTCCTTCTTTTTTCTTACATGGGGTAATTTAAGGAGTATTGGTATTAGTTCTTTAAAGGTCTGGTAGAACTCAGTACATCTCTTCCTGAGCTTCTCTTTGTTGGTAGACTACCAATAGATGCTTCAATTTCATTGCTTGATATTGGTCTGTTTAAAATTTCTATATTTTCAATGCTTTAATTTGGGTAGGTCATATGTCTTTATGAATTTGTCAATATTTCAAGATTTTCTAGTTTATTTGAGTATCAATTTTCAAAATAGTTTCTAATGATCCTCTCAGTTTCAGAAGTGCTCGTGGCAATATTCTGTAGATGTCTGTTAGGTCCATTTGGTTAATGTCTGGATGACCTTTCAGAAAAAATACTATTAATTAAGTAAAGCCTTATCTATTGTTGAGAGACACATGTTGAAGTCACCCAGTATTATTGTATTGTGGTTATATTTGATTCTTTATATTGAGAAGGATTTTTTTTAATGTATGTACATTCATCCCTGTTTGAGGCATAAATGTTTACAATCATAACATCTTGTGGTTGTATGATTCCCTTAACCAGTATGTTGTGACCTTCTTTTTCTGTTTTGATTAATTTTAGGTTGAAGTATTATTCTTCATCTTTAATTTTGTTGATAGGCGCCTTCTGTTTTATTTAGTTTGGTTAAGAGTTTATCAATCTTGTTTCTTTTCAAAGAACCAACTTTTTGTTTCATTGATTCTTTGTATTTATATATATATATATATATATATATATATATATATATATATATATAAATTTTTCAGTGGGTATTTATTTTATTTATTTATATGCGGTGGTGAGAATCAAACCCAGTGCCTCACACATGCTAGGCAAGTGCTCTACAACTGAGCCAAAACCCCAGCCCAATTCTTTGTTTTATGTTTTTTGTCCTCAATTTCATTAATTGTAGCTCTGACCATGATTTTTTTTCTTCCTTCTACTGATCTTGGTACTAGTTTTCTAGAGCCTGGAGGTATAATGTTATGTTGTTTTGTATCTTTCTATTTTTTTTTTTAAATGTAGGCACTCAGTGCTTTAAACTCCCCTTGCCCCCCAGAACTCTCTTCATACACTCCCAGAGACTTTGATATCTGTTATTTTTTTTTCATCTGTTTCTAAGAATTTTTTTTATCTCTCCCTGATTTCTTCTGTGACCCATTCTTCACTCAAAAGAACCAATCAAATATAAATAAATAAATAAGTGTCCAGTAGAGTAGGAGAAAGAGAATGGCATAGAGGAAACAATATGAGAGGGAAAAAGGAGATCATGAACTGAAATCAAATTCCATGCATGTATAAGTTTGTCAGAATGAACCCAACTACTACATATAACTATAAAGCTCTAGTAAAAATAAATAAATAAAAAGCTTATTATTTAATCTCCAGGTGTTAGAATGTTTGCTGTTTTTTTAATCTTGTAATTTATCTCTAATTTTATTTCACATTATCCTATAGAATGCAGGAAATTGTCCTAATTTTTTTATTTGCTGATATTTTCTTTGTCCCCTAAACTATAATCCATTTTAGAGAAAGTTCCATGTGACACAGAAGAGACAGCAAATTCAGTTATCCATGGACGCAATATTCTGTATATATCTATTAGGTACATTTATTTGATGAATAGGACTTCTTTCTGAAGAGTCTTTACTTAGTTTATGTCTGGACAACCTATCTATTAGTGAGAAAGGTGTGTTGAAATCACCCAGTGTTGTTGTATTGTCGTCTATTTGATTCTTTATTTGAGAATGGTTTGTTTTATGTACATACACACACCACTATTTGGGGCATAAATATTTACAAATCATAATATATCTTGTGGTTGGATGATTCCCTTAATCAGTATGTTGTGGCCTTCTTTTTAAGTTCTGATTAATTTTGCCTTGAAGTATAATTTGTCTGACATGAGAGCAGCTACCCCTACTTGATTTTGATTTCCATTTGTATATCTTTTCCATTATTTTCACTTTCAGTCTCTGGATATATTTCCTATAAGGTGCATCTCTTATAAACAACATTTGGGCAGGTCTTGTTTTTAAAGTTAATCTGCCAATCTGGTTTTTATTCAGTTGAAGCATTTGGATTGTTTACATTCAATGTTATTAGAGATAATTTTTATTTTCCAACATTTTGATTTATAGCTAAAGCTTAATCCACACGTAATTCTCCTTTTAATTATGATTCTTCTAGTGCAGTTCACCCCTATGCTGGTATTTGCTTTTATTTTTTATTCTCTAGGAAATATTTCATGGAATGTTATGTTGTGCAGGCTTAGTGGTTATGAATTCTAGTTTCTGTTTATCATGGAAGATTTTTATTTCTTTTTTAAATCTGAGGGATAGTTTTTCTGGATATCGTAATCTTGTTTGGCACCTGTTTTCTTTTAGGACTTGGTATAAATTATTCCATGCTTTCCTGGATTTTTGCATCTGTGTTAAGAAAATTTGATTTCAACTTATTTCTCATCTAAATGTGACCAGCCATTTTTATCCTTGTGGCTTTAAAAATTCTATCCTTATTCTGTATATTATGCATTTTCATTATAATGTGTCTTGGAGAGTATCTTCTATATCTTGCCTATTTGGAACCCTATGTGTCTTACCTTTGGATTTCCATTTTGCTTCTATCATTTGGAAATATTTCTGATATTATTTCTTTCAAAATATTATACATTCCTTTAGTTTATATTTTGGCCTTCTTGTACCCCAATGAGTCTTAAATTTGCTTTCTTAGTATCATCCCCCCAAATTTTGAATATTCTTGTTATGTTGTCTTAACAGTCTTTTTTGTTGACTTTATTTTCAAGATTTGTCTTCAAGGTCTGAGATTCTATCTTTAAAGTGATCTAATCTATTGGGGATGCTTTACATTGAATTTTTAATTTGCTTTATTGAGTTTTTTCCCCCCACCAGGATTTCCATTTGGTTCTTTTTTAGAATCTCTTTTTGTTTAAATGATATTTTGCTTCCTATATTTTCTATGTTTATTTCTTAAATCTTCTTTTAGCTCATTGAACATTTTAAGTATAGACTTTCTAAATTCCTTCTCTGACATTTTCTCCAATGTGTGTGAATGAATTCAGTTGCTGCAGTGTTGAGGGCCGTTTCAGGTCACTTGTTCCCTTGCATTTCCACATTGCTTGTATGTCTACCCATCTGTTGGGATGATTATTGATTCTTCTTTTATGCAAGGGGATATTTAGTGAGCATTTTTCTCTTCGAATCCCCAGCTGACTGGCAAATATCCACTTTCATGCAATGTGTGTCCTCTGCTGTACCCAGCATCACTTTGAAGGAAGTCCTTGAACCCTATTTACTACAATCACTTTGGAGGAAAGCCACACACTGATCAACTTCAGGAAAAACAAAAACTTACTGATAGTTTACTCCACAGTTTCTCTAATCCAGTTATAAACTTGCAGTAATATTCTGAATTAGCTGAACTATTAGCTATTGAAGATACTAATATTGCTATTACATTATATAGAGGCTGAAAAGGGAGGAAAGAAAATTTGGGGCAAAAGAAGAAAAAAAATGTAAAAAGAAAGAAAAAAAATATGGCAAAGAATAATACAAACCAAAGTAGAAGGAAGAAAAAGATGGGGTTGAGGGAGTAGCAGGTAATATAAAAAGGAAAAGTGGGATTGAGAGGAACAAATGTAAACCTGAACTAGGAAAACCAAGAGATTGATCCCAATTAATGCTTTAAAACATATAAAACATACAATCAAGAGAGTTGAGAGCACAAATATTGCATACTAGGGTAACAACTATAGAATAAAAATTAAGAGTAATATATGTATGATCAAAATTGATATTAGAGGCATTTATAGTAAAATATACAAGGTGGAGAAAATTGTTATTAAATCTTCCTGGTTTTGTTTTCATCAGGATTTTGGACCTTTAAAACTTGGCTCTCTCTCTTCAGCTTTGGGTTCCCCGGAGGTACTGGGGCAGAGAAGATACTTCTCTGGTTGCTATGAAACTCTCACCAGTCTGTTCTTGTTTGTCAGCCCAGGAGCCTGAGGCTGTTTGCTCAGACAGTACCATGTTATATCTGTTGTCTGTTTCTATTGTATGCAGGGGCACGGGATGCCCAGATCAGGGATGTTGCTCTGAATGCTATGGATGCCACACACTTGCTCTTCTCTATAGGGCCATCTTCAAAGTAGCATAGAGCCTGATGGCTGATGGCTGTGTGCAAGTGCAGGACCTGTGATTGTGGGCTCTCCATGGGTGGTCTGTGGTGTAGAAGCATCCCCCCTAACCAGTGCACATCACCAAGGCACTGTCCCTGTGACTCTTTGGTAAGCCATTCTTTTATCGCCTCCTTTCTGGGCTGTGAAGGATTTGGGGGTTGCTGCCTAACTCGACTCTGCCATTTTCAGAAGCTTTGCTTTTGATTTTTACAGTGGCTCACAGATGAGAGTTTGCCTTGAATCTCAGGTGAAACTTTGGACTTGGAATTTTGGGCAAAACTGGAACTGTTTAGACTATGGGAGTTTTAGAAATTGAATAATTTTATTTTTGCATGTGAAATGGACATGAGCTTTGGGGGCCAGGGAGAAATTTTATGATTTGGAGATGAGGTTCCCCCAAAAGCATCTGTGTTCATGTGGGGATTTTCAAAGGCCAATGATTAGATTATGAGAGCTGTAACCTAGTCAGTCCATCTTAGTTTCCATCCTACTATTTGAAGGTAGAGTGTGGTTGGAGGAGGTGGGTCACTGGCAGTGTGCCCTGGAGGGCTTCATCTTACCTGAGTCCCATTCCTCCCCTCTTTCTGCTTCTTTGCTACCACAAGGAGAACAGCTTCCCTCTGCTCTGCCTTTCGCTCATGATATTCTGCTCACCATGAGCCCAGAGCAATGCAGTTGACCATGTGTGGACTGAGACCTCTGATACCAGAAGACAAAATATACTTTTACTTCTCTATGTTGTTCTTGTCAGGTATTTTGGTCACAGCTACACAAAATCTGACTGAAACACAGAGTGTCCTTTGATGTAGTTCAAGATTAAAATCATTGCAGCCTATTGTTTAAGAATGCTAAACTTAACACTAAGATAAAAATTGCTTAGAAATAAATTGAACTATTTGTCTTCCTCCTTTGTAAAGAAGAGATTTGTAGTGCTTTTGTGCTTACAAGAAATGTTCAAAATATGTCTTTAAGTTACTATTCAGAAGTCATTGGTAACTTATTCTTGCTTTACAAATTAAGAAATGTATTTTATGTAACTATTATTGAAATGTTATTTGATTTCATATCTTGCAGGATTTAATGAACAATGAAACTCAACAATGATATATAATATAAAGAGAAATTTGGCCTCTAAAAAGGAAGTCTGTATAAAAATACTATATCATTGTATCTATAGCTCAATTAAACTTTGCTTCCAAATTTGTATGATTGAAAAAGGTGAATAATTGATCATGTAACTAAATGTTTGCCCAAGCTAATAATTTAATTCATAAATAGAATTCTTCATGAGTCATCATATGGTTTGAAACAAAATAAAACCTCTTTCTCTAAACTATGCTACAAGAGATTTAGAAAGTACTCCACAATAATATATAAAGTTGTATGTACATAAAACTTTAGACTACATAAACTCCAAAATTTTAGACTACATAAACTCTAAAATCTCTTGTAGTATAGTTTATATTGTACAAAGCATAAAATTATATAGCCTCCCCATCCCTTTCAGACAAAACCCTTTTCTTAAATTCAATATTTTACCACAAACGCCTAGAAAGCTATGCTCACCTTGATCCCAATGACCAAAAATTTCTGGGTCAGAACTGATTATTTTACTCAACAAGGAAACCAAGACAAGGCAGGATGGGGTCCTTATGCCAATCTCAAATACTGGTGGGACTCTATAGGTACCTACCCTCTGTGGTCTCCTCCTAAGGATGGAGTATACTCCCACATAAGAGAAAACATATCCACGTGCAGGCAGGTCCTTCCATTGTCATCCAAGGGCATTCATTTCGCCTTGGCAGATGTTTCCATTCATTCATGGTGCTGATCATTTCACTCTGCGCTCTCAAAATCTATTTTTCCAGATGACTCCTGAATATCCAGAGAATTGAGTAATAGGCTTTTTGACCTCCTGTTTTTTTTTTTTTTTTGATATCTATATCTCCAACTTTAACTAGTGAGCATTGTAGTATTTACCAGTATTTACCAGTTCCTCAATAGTTCTTTGTGGTGGTAGCCCTTTGTGTTGCATAACCATGATGGGGATCAATCTCTCTTTGCCCAAAGAGTAGAAAGAATTCCAAGTTGCAGTGGTCAATGACACTTTGATTATGTGTAGGAGAAGAAAGTTCAAGAGGCCTGAAATAAGATGACTGTACCAGAAGATAGGAGCCAAGTTGGAATTTGGAAAAAAAAAATTCCAGTCCATTTCAGCATTTATTAGAACGTTATTCATGATTCAATAGTAACTAGGAGCTACCTCTGAGCCATAGACTCATAGTTTGTTGAGTGAACAACTTGAATGTTGTTCTCTGAGGTGCTGTTACTATTTCCTCCTATCCCATCTACACCATTCCCTTGGTTTATTCTCAATACAACAGCCATTGTGATCCCTTCAGAATAGGTCATTTCTCTGCTAAGCCATCCTACACTTCCCATCTTACTTAGAAGAAATCCAAAGTCCCCCCCTCCTCCTCTGAAATCACCTTCAACTACTCTTCCCATCATTATCTTTTCTACAATATTGGTCAACTTGCTGTTCTAGACACACTCTCCTCTCAGGGATTTTTGCCTCTTTCTGGAAGATTTTTATACCATATTTTAATGTGGATCACTACTTCACTATCTTTATGTCATTAATTAATTATCACATTCTCATTGAAGACTTCCTGGTCACTCTGTCTACTGTTTTGGATGTGGTCCAAGTGTCTCCCAAGTGAGCACTGTGCTTAAAGTTTTGGATTTGGGGGAGGTTGAAGCACTAATGAGGGCCTTAAGTCCCTGACAACATGCTCTTGGAAGGGGTTGTTTGGACATAAAGTTTTCCCTCCTTGACTTCTTGTTTTGGTGATATAACTTCATACACATGTACCTCTATCATGATATGGCTGTAGCTAGGAGGACCTTTGTCAGAACCAAGGTTTTATGCAGGCACCATGCCCTTGAATTTTCAAATCTGAGCTAAAGAAAACTTTTCTCTTTATGAAATTAACTAACATTTATTTCATTATAGTAATGCAAAACTAATACACTATCTAAAAATCTCAAAACTCCACACAAATATTAGAGTATATGTGTTCTACTTTTCTTCCACTTTTAATATTTTCCTAGAATGTATCACTTAGTAGACTATTTCATATATCATTATGTTCTTTAATTTTTTCTTATAAGTCTTATAAGAATAGAATTTTTGTTTGTATATAAAGTTTGCTGACACTCAATTAGTGTCTTCATACATGTACTTTGGATATGATGTCACATTCCACCATCCTTGCTAATCCCCTGCCACTCCCTTTCCCTCCTACCCCTCTTCCCTATCTAGAATTAATCTAATCCTCCCTTGTTCCCCCTCCCTACCCCAATATGAGTCAGCCTCCTTATATCAGAGAAAACATTCCACATTTGTTTTTTTGAGATTGGCTAACTTCACTTAGCATTATCTCCTCCAATGCCAGCCATCCATTTATCTGCAAATGCCATGATTTTATTTTCTCTTATTGCTGAGTAAAATTTCATTGTGTATATATGCCACTTTTTTTTTTATCCATTCATCCACTGAAGGGCATCTAGGTTGGCTCTACAATTTAGCTATTGTGAATTGTGCTGCTATAAACATTGATGTGGCTATGTCCCTGTAGTATGCTGTTTTTAAGTCCTTTGGGTATATTCCGAGGAGAGGGATAGCTGGGTCAAATGGTGGCTCCATTCCCAGATTTCCAAGAAATCCCTATATTGACTGCACCAATTTGCAGTCCCACCCAGCAATGGATGAGTGTACCTTTTCCCCCACATCCTTGCTAACACTTATTATTGTTTGTCTTCATAATAGCTGCCATTCTGACTGCAGTGAGATGATATCTTAAAGTAGTTTTGATTTGCATTTCTCTAATTGCTAGAGATGATGAGCATTTTTTCATATATTTGTTGATTGATTGCATATCCTCTTTTGAGAATTGTCTGCTCAGGTCCTTGGCCCATTTGTTGATTGAGTTATTTGGGTTTTTTTGGTGCTTAGCTTTTAGATATGAAAAAACTGTGGTATATGTGTGTAATAAGAATTGTAATGCATTCTGCTATTGTATATTTTAAAAAGTAAAATCAATTAAAAAACAGTGAGGTACTAAGCAACTCAGTGAGACCCCATTTCTAAATAAAATACAAAATAGAGTTGGGAATGTGGCTCAGTGGTTGAGTGCCCCTGAATTCTTAACCCAGTACCCACCTAAAAAAGAACACGCAAACCCCAAATGATAGTTATGAGAAATAAATATTCTTTTTAAGCCAAAAAAATTTTTTCACTCTATTTAATATGCCTGCTCATCTCCTAGAAACAAGACCACCTACATAAGTTTTTGGGATCTGTACAATGAAACTACAGGTCTTTTGTTAAAATATGATTAAGAATCTCAAGACAATGATAGCACAGTATTAAACTAATTCAGGATCTTGACTGACTGCAGAGGTTTCAAGTTCAGAGAACTGGCCTTAGAGACTCTCCCTTAGAGAGCAGTCAAATGATTGCACACTGATCTTCCAGAAAGCTAGACTTTATTCCAACTGTTTCAACTTTGTCTGTGAGGACAGTACCCAGACTGTCAACATCCCAAGATATTCATGAATTGCTTTGAAAAAGAGCAGGTCACAGAACATTCAGAGGTATGGCAGAAGAATAGGGAGCCTCCCAAACATCTTCACATTTTTAGGTTTTTAAAAAAAAGTTATCCTGCAATTTCTTCCACATGAAAAACTAATAGATATGAGAAAATAAAAATCTTCCTTACATTACAAAAGATAATGAAAATTATGTCAGATGAAATAATTTCTGCAATAGATTTAAATTTATTGCTATCTTTAAAATTTTATAACTCAATGAAAGTAACTTTAAAAATTTTTAAATTTTTAAAATGAAAAATGAAAGAATTAAAATCTCTAGATAAAGTAAATTATGTTTATTTTGTATTAAAAATAGAATATAGGATAAAATTACCCTTCATTTTTGTGATTATTTTTTATGTAGTCATTAAATCAAAAGAACGCTATCTCTAAGTCAAGTATTCATTTTAAGCATAGTATCAAATATATTCCAGTTTTTAAAATTCCAATATATTACAAAAGTCTCATTTTTCAAAAGTAACTTTTAGCAAAAAGAATAACACAAGTTCAATATTTCAATTCTTATACGTGACATTTTCCCAAATAGTTAATTGTTTAATCTTGAACGGTTCATTCCAGAGTTGTGTTTGGGAAGCTATAGTTGTCATTAATCACGTTCACTTGGCATCATTCTGATTTTCTTTGTTTTGAGAGCTATTAGAATCGATTTTTTTTATTCAAATCTTTTCTCTGTTGGCCACATAACCATGTGTAGTATGAGCCTCTAATAGCAGTACTTGGAATGACATTTCCCAAATAATTTGGGAGTACAAACTTAAATGCTCAAGTGAAAATACAGATCAATATATTGCATAGCTTGAAAATGTTGCTTCTGTACCAACACATGATTTGTAATGATCTTTAATTGATGTTGTCTGTGATTCTTATCTGATCCTTTGAACCACTTTTAAAAGACATAAAATCTGATCAGTGCATAAAAGGGTTTAACATTTCTCTTACATAGAAGAGTTTATAAAACAAAATAGATGTTTTTCTTCATTGAACATTTATTACCATCTCAGAGATGGGTGTTCCCTGAAACAGATTTTAGGAAATGCTGGCCTAGAGTCAATCCAAACTGATAGCACAGCATGATGGAAAAACAGTAGGATCTGGAACTATGCTGACCTTTGAGTTAAAGCAAGTTTGTATTATTTGTTTTTCTGGGTTATTGGAAATTTCATTTAAAAGAAAAAAAAAAGAAGCCTAGCTTTAAGAGAGGGGGAAATAGTTGCTTAATAAATATTGGCTGATTTGCTTTCTTCCCCTTCTCAGTGTTTTCTGTGGGGACTGCATCAACTGGACTCTTGGTCACGATTGAAAGAAAATACAACGAAACTCACTTGGACAAAAAGGGAATTTATTGGCTCGCATAAAATGACAAGCCTGGATTCAGGGCCCAGAAAATATAATTAGGAGTTGGTTTCTCTCCATCTCTTTACTCTGCCTTCTGTCATATTGGCTGTAGTATCAAGCATCACATGGTAACAAGAGGTAGCTTGAAGCTCAACCCCAACAAGCTCTCAGGTTTCAGGGATAACAGAAAAAAAAAATGAACATATTTCTCCTGGAAATTACCAAATAAGTTTTGTTTGGACAGGGTCAGATGCCCAAGTCTTGATCAATTACTGTGCACAGAGAAATGTACTCCAGTTGTTGGTCCAGGGTCCTGGGGTCTACTCAACAATGGTGTGTGCGTGTGTGTGTGTGTGTGTGTGCGTGTGTGTGCATGCATGTGTGTGTGTGATGAATGTCAGGTTATCCAAAAAAAAAAAGTGACTGGAACTAGAGAAAAAATTCAGGTTACAGTTCCCAGAAAGAATGTTAACAGATACTAGGTACCACACAGGTGATGCCCACTATAGACCCCCTCTTGTCAATCTAGACTCATGCATGAGGAACCCGATCTTTGCTAAACATAAATATAACGATGTCCCTAGAATACTCTGCTTTGATGCTCCAGAATCTCTAAGAGATCTCATTCTATCAATTCATTAATTATTTAAAATCTTCATTTCCATTTTTTAAACTTGGATCAAGTTTACATGCTTGACACACTGCTATGGTTGGAATCTTAAGCGTCATGCAAAGGTCTATATGTTAAAAGACTTGGTCCCCAAGGAAGTGCTATTGGAATTGACAAGTTTAAGTGAACACTTTGAAAGCTGGGCCTACTTGGAGGAGGTATTGAGGTCATGGGGGTGTGGAGCCCCAGCCCTTTCCTCTTCCTTCTTTTACTTCCTAACCATGAGGGAAGCAGTTGAGCTCTGCTGTGCTCTTCTGCCTCCCTACAAGCCCAAAAGCAATGAATCCAACTGATCACAGGCTGAAACTTCCAGAATTATGAGCTAAAATAAACCTTTTATCCTTGTAAGTTGACCATTTCAAGTATTTGTTATAGTAGAGGAAACTTAGCTAACACACACATGCCAAAATGCTTCTCTACCAAATCTGTACACCAGTCTACAAACTGTCTCCTTTCTCAGCTTCCTTCCAAATCTTCCTGGACATTCTACCACATATTCCACTGTATCATATTAATTGCATGGTTAATGAATGTCTCTCCCCTGTTCTGTATTCAGTTCCTTCTGTGTCCTCATTGTATCTCATGAAAACTGCCAAAGAGAGATCATCTAACAGAGGTTTGCTAAAGATATAAATGAATGAATTAAATAATGATGAATGAATACCTACGTATCACAAAGGTTACCTCTAAAATGTAACCCTCTTGGATTGTATTAGTAAGTAAATAATTTCATTTGCAATGTTAGATAAATAATATTAAAGCTATGAATTTCAATTAGTTTTAAGCTCCAAATTATCTCATGTGGACTATAAATAGCTGTGGTATGCATCTTTATAGATTTGAAGTGTGTTTCTATCTCTCTCTCTGTTCTTCTCCTGATTTCTCTCCCCCATCCCTCACACACAGAGACACACACACTGTATACATATATGAAACTAAATTTCCCTAGGAGCATGATTAATTCAAAAATTATATAATGCAGCTTTAATTTTAAATGGGTTTTATGTGTAACCCCAAATGGTGAGCAACTCAGAGAAGGCAACGGCCACAATTTTTTTTTCTACAGCAAAATCTCTAAGTACAGCAAATTTTCTAACAATTTCTTTGACTACAAAGTATCAGGCAGGCTTCAGAGGGGAAAAAAAAATCATCCAGAGTTTTCAACAGAAGGAACTTCTAAAGGTAGATGAAGCCAATGCCTTTCAAGGGAAAAAAAAAAGTAGATTAGCCAATGTTGAAATCTCTACAGTCCCAGGAAGATTTCTCCTGCCTTGAATTTTGCTGAAGCAAGGTTTTCATCAATTATTCCCATGAAAGTATAAAAGCGCTGTGGGTTTATAATTCTTACTCTTGAAGGCAGAAGTTCCTTTTAAAAATAATTTTTAAGACTTATAAAAACATACACAAGTCATATATGAGTGAAGCTTCATTAAACATATGGAATAATGTATGTTAAATATGTAGAGTTTTTAAGATTCCATGTATTTATTTTATCCCTTTCCTTCCCCATTAGTAAGTACTTCTAATTGCTTGTATATATCTCTCTCTATATTGGTTTTGAGGACTGAACCTAAAGGTGCTTAAGCACTGAGTCATATCCCCAGCCCTTTTTTGTATTTTATTTTTTTCTAATTAGCTATACAGGACAGCAGAATGCATTTCAATTCATTGTGCACAAAAGGAGCACAACTTCTCATTTCTCCAGCTGTACACAATGCAGAGTCACACTGTTTGTGCACTCATACATGTACATAGGGTGATAGTGTCTGTCTCATTTCACCATTCTTCCCACTCCCACACCCCCTCCACTTCCCTCACTCCACACATCCTCCCCTCCCTTCATTCCCCTCTGCCCAATCCAAAGTTCCTACATTTTCCCCCAGTACCTCTACCCTCATTATGGATCAGCATCTGCATATCACACAAAACAGTTGGCCTTTGGTTTTTTGGGGATTGACTTGTTTCACTTAGCATAATATTTTTCAACTCCATCCATTTACCTTCAAATGCCATAATCTCATTCTCCTTTAAGGCTGAATAATATTCCACTTTGTGTATATACCACATTTTCTTTATCCATTCATCTGTTGTAGGGCATCTATATTATTACTCTTAAAGTCTCCCCGGTTTCTTTGAGACTACACTCCTCTAGTATTGCTTATGTTGACAGAAGACCATTTCTTAGTTCCAGATTCCAACCTAGAATCCAAGCTTTCTTATAAGCCCTGGAACAGCCTGGGACACCATAGAACAAAATCTGCAGCGAGACGCTTACTTCAGAAACTTGAGTTTATAAGAAGTCAAGGAATTCTGAGGTTCAGAATCCTTGCAGTAGCGTAGTGACAGAGGTGATGACAGCAATAACAGCTGTGATGACACACTGACCAGGCTATTCCTGTCCATGTCCATCAAAACATTTCTTAATTCCCTTTGCTCATGAGCCTCCATGTTTCCTGGGGCTTCCAATATTGTCTTCTCCCTATTCCATTGATTCCGTGAACCAGTGTCCTTCTAATAGCAGGTACACTAGACCTCTGCAAAGCCTTTTGTGCCTGTTATTAAAATTGGAGACCAGCTTTCTTTTGGTGGTTTTTCTAGTATGTGTTTTTCTATCCGTTCATTTAATTTTTTTTCCCAATGTATTTCAGGTATATTCTTTATAATTATATATTATTCCATGTTATATCCTATTGGAGTTTTAAAAGTCAAATCTGAAAATTTCTTTGAGTACAATTTTTTAAATCCAAACAATAACTTGTATTTTTAAATTTTATTTATTTCCTGTGCTTTCCTCCCTCTTTTTATTGATGAATATCTTGATTAGTCAAGATAGGATTAAGCATACACTCTGAGTCAAGTTGATGTCTTAAATGTTTAAAGTAACATGTAAAATAATACATAACAATGTCTAAATATCTAAAAATGCTAATCAATACCTTTGTTCTCCCTGGAAAATTAGGATATTAGAATTCTTAATTTCAACTTCTTCACAATATCTGAGGGTTTTTTTCATTTTCTTTTATCTTTAAAACACTCAATTTTTTTAACATAGTGTACCAACAAGAGGAAAGGAATTTATGAAAAATTCACAGCTAACATTGTATTCAATGATGAAAAACTGAAAGCTTTCCCTCTAAGATCAAGAGGAGCGTAAAGATGACTTATTTCACCACTGCTATTCAACATAGTACTGGAAGAGCTAGCCAGAGCAATCTGACAAGAAAAAAAATTAAGGGTATCAAAATCATAAAAAAACTATATCATTTTGCAGATGATATGATCACATATATGGAAAATCCCAAATAATCTCTAAGAAAACTACCAGAGCTAATAAATTTAGGAAAGTTATTTGTTACAAGATCAATCCTCAAATTTATTGTCGTTTCTATATACAATGAACAATTTAACAAGGAAACAGAAAGCAATCATTTACAACAATAGCAAAAAGCATAAAACACTTAAAATTAAGTTTACTCAAGGGGTAAAAAAGTTGCACAATTAAAACTATTAAACATTTCTGAAAATAATTAAAGAAAACCTAAATGAACTGAAAGCTATCCTGTGCTCATGGGTTGACAGAGTGAATATTGTTCAGATATAAATATCCACATGAAGTGATCTAAAAAATATTCCATGTAATCTTTACCAAAATTGCAATAGTTTTTTTTTTGTAGAAACAATCTACAAATTTATTCAGAATTGCAAGGGCCTCTAAATAGCCAAAACAATCTTGAAAACAAATAACAAAGTTAAAGGACTCATTTACCAATTTAAAAATGTACAATAAAGCTACCATAACCAAAACAACATGGTACTGACATAACTATGTAGAGTTAAGAAGCACAATACAAAGTTGAGAAGTCAACTGAGACATCTGGAGCTATGTGAATTTTGACAAGGGAGCCATACCTATTTGAAAAGGTAAGAAGAGTCTCCAACCAATTGTGCAGAATAATCACTTAAACAGAACTCGTTAAAAAAAAAAATAAAATAAATCATAGAGGAAGTCTTCATGACCTGGGATTTGGCAATGGAATCTTAAATGTAATTGCTGATTTGAACTTTATTATTTGTTTTCTTTTTCTTTTTTTGATAGTAATTTCTTTTTTTCCCCTGAATATTTTCTGAATTTGTTCATAAATTTCAATATTTTTGAGAGGAAGATCTCTTATCAGAGTCCTTATCTCATTGGGAAAATTTTTTAAAAAGTTGCTAAAGCTGGAAATCATTTTAAAGAAATGGGTAATGTATCTTGAACTCAAATACAAAAATTTTTATTATTTGGGAAATAATATTTGGTCTGATTTTTTAATGCTATTTTTTCCTTTGTGAGCTGCATACATACATTATGTCTTATCTACAATTTCCAGATGCAAAGTCTTTGTAGTAAAGGTAAGAACTTAAAGACATGGTAGAAAGTGTTTGTGTTTATCATACTCCAGATATATTTATGAGTTTAACCTCCAATTTTACAGTTCTTGTGCCAAGACCCAACTTTACAGCTAATTTTCTGAAATGGAATGCCTTTATGGAATTCCTCCAATGCATTTATAATTATTCTTTAGAAAAATCTGTGGCACATATGGAATTAAGATTTGGGATATGTTACCTCCAAACTGATGTGGTAACCTGCTAGATGGAAAATATACCCTATATTAATAGGTCTGGAAGAAGAAAATATAGCAATATGAATATTTTATGAGGCTGGCATTGACATTTCAAAAACAAACCTGGTGTAGTGGATAGGTAATCCAGATATAAAATCAATAAGGAAACAACAAAACTACAATACTACTGAGCAAATGGACCTGCAGGACTTATACAGATGTTTCCAACCCAACAGCAATAGTGTTATGATTTGGATAGGAAGAGGTACATATTAAATTAGTATTTCGCATATTTCACCTCCAAACTGGTATGGTATCCCGCTAGATGGAAAACATACCTGAATGAATGCCTCTTTGTGTGCAAAATCCTCTATGGCCTTAACACACCAAATGTCAATATTTTATTAGGATTTCTAATTCTTCTTTGAACTCTCTAATCATTTAAAATTTTTAATGTAACAATCACTTTAAAAATTTATTTAGTGTTCTCCTATTCTTGATTCTACTTTTAGTTTTTGTTGTATCTGCTAACCTCTCTCAGGCTGGGTTGTTTCTTTTAGTGTTTAGTAAGAATCTCTGCAACCCAGTCTGGCCGGGTTATTAAATTGGTCATAGAATTGCATATAACTGTTAAGTTTACTAGAAAATTTAGCTTCACTTTCACTTAACCTCAAAAAAAAGTACATATATAGTTGGCTATATGACAACCAATTTCATAAGGACAGGCAAATTTATCACTTTTGGAGAACTTAATCCTGAAAATACTTAGGTTTTCAGACACTACTTTAATCACTGAAAATAAAGATGACTAATAGATTTTACTTCCAAGTCCTAACAGTATACTTTATTTCTTTGCTGAAAACTGGACAGAAAGAGAACTCCTTGGATACTTAAAAGAATAATGGGTAGAGTTTTTTTTATATTCCTGTTTGGTAAGGTTGCTTCTTTTGGCTGGATTTGAACCTTACTTTGATCTTTTTGTCTTACTTTGCCAAAGGTTAAACCTCTGAGATCAAGGAGAATGAAAATATTAGTGCTGCTAGGTCAAAACCCAAATGCACTATTATCCATTTTTTAATGCTAGAGTTTTAGTTTTCTGTTACTTCTAAAAGGATTTATTTCACGTCTTTATTTTAGTATTTTATTAAGTATTTGTTAGTTTGTATCAGCATGGGTTATTTATGTCATGTTTTTTGAGAAGGTGGAGAGTTCAAGGTTAACATCTACATATGTTTACCATGTGGCTAAGAATCACCTTAGGATTGTCTGAAAGTAAAATTTCTGGGTCAAAAAGCTTGTTTATTTACCCATTTGAGCTTTTCCAGAATTCCCTTCCCCCTAAAAAATGATGTGTTGTTGTACCTTTCCTGTCATTCTGAGTGTGCCTATTGCCCCACACTTTTGACTGCATTATTTATTATATTTTTTGGGAAAAATTCTTTTATGATATCTAACTTTATTTTTACTCACTACTATTGAGTTTGCAATTTTTCCCATTTTTATTAGTATTTAGCTTCATTCTGTGATTGACTTCATTCTTCCTAGAAAGGCAACACCCTTTAACTCTTGTACCTTCTTTACTTCCATGAATGAGCAATACATAATAATTAATGATGATCATGATATTACCTTATTCTCCACTAGCATACAATTAGCCAGAGGTAAGCAGCCTCATTCCCATTTTATAAGGATGACTAACTTTAGAAATAGGAGAAAATTGAAAATTATGTCCAAGATCACAGAGCTATGAAATTCACAAATCAAACCTAGGAATGTGGTGCTAGTGTCCATGCTTGAAAACACTACCCTGTATTAGTGAGGGCATCTTTAAAGCTGATCCAAAACTGCCTAAAGAAATAAACAAAATGCAACTATTTAAAAAAAAAAAGAAATTTCAAGGTAAGGTAAAATACTCGTAATGAAATGCTAGCAATCTTCCTTCCCATCAGAGTGGACCTGGGGGATTCATCCTAGCTGTGGCAGAACAAAGTTTGATAATCAAGACTCTTTGTTATTTAATGAAATATTTAGGCTAATTGGATATTACAAAAGATTCCTGAAATGAAATTTCCATGTTTGTCAATGTTTTCTAGACAAAATTGATTAGCAACCACACTTATGTACTCTGTGTCTATACTTTGGGGAAGAAAGCACCAGCCATTTGAATCCTAGGCTCCTTAAATAAACCAACCAAAAAGATGGCTGGCACTGACAGTGAAGAAAACCTATTTTCTCACATCCCCTTCTCTAGAATATAGTTCTTTCATTTTTTTCAATAAATATTTATTGAAGCCAGAAGTTAACATGGATATAAAAAGAACATACCAGGTGGCAGGTTATAGTAGTTTAAAAGGACGGATGAAAGGGGGTTCCTTTGGTGCTCGGAGCAGCATCCGTTGTCATAATTAGCAAAATGTTAGCTTAAGAGCTCAAAATTTAAATAGAAAATCATCTTTCTTTTGATGACCCCTGCCCCTGTCTTTTGAAGGTACTCTTCTGGTCTGACCATCTCCAGGTATGAGTTAGAACATTTGTCGCAACCTTTTCAACTGAATAATCTATTCACTACAGAGAATCTACAATATGTCTTTCATGTGTAAAGAAAATTCTTACTCAACCTGTAAAAACCTAGCAGATGGTACAGTAATTTGTATATCCATACGTGCATACAGGATATATTCTTGGAGAATGAATCAGATTCATGTTACATTTATTTAAATATTTCATCATATTTAATTTTAATTCATTTATCCATAGTTTTAACCTCTGTAAGAACATTCTTTATTTAAATTAATAGACAGGTAAATTGCATCAACAAAACTGAAGCATTTAATGTTGAATTTAACTGACATGCATGAAGTCATTGTATTAAAATATTGGTTTTCCTATTGTTTTTGCACAGATGGTGCCAGTAATTAATATTATGCTATTTTCTTCATCAGGGGATTCCCTGCTGACAAAATTCATATAATATAAAATGAAGTGCTCTATTATACTATCTAAATAGATGATGTATAGTTTATGTATTTATTAGTGGTAATATATTTTCTCAGATGCAAAGTATGTAATAATCCTAATGGTCAATGTATTATTCAAGTTAATAAATCTAAGATGGACAATGTGGTTTACTCTTAAAAAAAAATCCTCACTGCATAGCTGATCATAGATGTGTAACAAATGTGTTCTGTGCCATCTGGTTTCTGAGAACAATATCAATTTCAAGATAGAAAAGGTATCTAAGTAATGAAAGGTAGCAAAGAACAACATAATCTATCACTTTTAAGAAGACTTTCTGAAGGGAGGAATCTCTTGAATAGTCAATGGATATATTCTTTACTGTACCAGCAATGCTAAGGAACCTGAGCACCATGGCTATATATGAGCACATAAAATGAGTTTAAAACCTGCCTCTTTGTAATCAAGGGCTATATTTAGTATAAATCCTCAGAAAGTTGATACATCACCTGACCAGGAAGAAAAGGTCTATGGCTTCCATCTGGAAGTAGGACCCTCAAGTTGACACCTTGGGGACATACCTGAATTACACTACAACCTCCTACAGAAGTCATCAAAAGTAGAAAATTGATTCTAATAAACTCTTTTTGCCTCTTTCAGAAGGATCAAAATAGAATAAGCTAGTTTCGTTTCTAAAAGATTTTTTAAATCATCATTATTTCTAAAGTGCCATGGAAAGGCTGTTTCGATTACCTGCAGTTCTCAAAATGGTAAATTTCCAGCCAGAGAATTTTCATTAGAAAACAATGTTTTTAAAGTAAGGAAATGCAAAAATAAATAAAAGGCACCATTTATTCCCAGGTTTTATTTTCTAAAATTAGGATTGGGTTAGAGCCCCTATGGGAACCTTCCAATCTTTGAATGAATTATTCTTATCTCCTCTCTGCCAATGGTTCTTGTTCTTAATAGAGAAACGTCTTCATTTAGCTGACCAGGATACAATGAAAACCTTAGCAGGACCTCTTTTTGAGATCATGATATTATCATGAAATAACAATCTTTCAAATTACTGAGCATCCCCATTTTAGACTCATTATTTCTCACTTTTGTTTAATGATGAAGCAGACCCATGTAGTCTAACGTGGGGAACTTAACACATGACTTTCTATGGTCTGAGAAGCAAACCTAGCAAATTACTATTGACTAGAAAAGGTCTGGATGCACCTGCCACACAGCAAGGGGCCCAGTGCCTGGCAAGACAGAATGTGAAATGAATTGTACAAGGTAGAATATCATTCCTTATTTTTAACTCAGGGAGTCACCAGTATCTGCACCTTTGCTCTTTAATCTGTCGGCTGTGCTAGATTTCTATAACTCCTTCACAAAAATACAGCTAGCTCACTACCCCTGGCAGAGAAGCGACTCGCATATAGAGAAGGACTTGGATTCCAAATGGTCTTGGCAACTCTGAAGGATATCCCTTTTGGGGGAAAAAATTTCTTTCTATAATCATCATGAAAAGAATCTAAATTCACCTTTATTTTCAAACTAAATACCTATGCATGCTACACTATATGATATGTTTTAGAGGAAAACCAGTGTTACTGTGAAACTTAAAATTACAAATACCCATGTACTGGTATCTTTACTATTAAGAAACTGGCTTCTTGGCATGGTTTGCTGTGGCAAGAAAAGACAAATGCAATTGATCCCTTAAAATCCCATGAATTGAGAGTCTGCTAATAGTGTATGAAATTTTAGTAAGGACATTAAAATTCTAATTGTATGTCAACCTCAGAACACTTTGTGGAGAAATAAGATATTTTAAAATTAATAAAAAACATCTAATGAAATGTGAATGCTTTCTTGAATGTTTAAAAAAATATTTTAAAAGGTAGTTTATTAAGCATCTTAACTTTTATATTATGTGTATGTACAATACCAATCCCAATTATAAATGAATACATTGAATACAAGTGCCACTTATAAAAAATTGCATTTGCCAATCCAGTTTGATAATTCTATATACTTAATATAATTTATTGTTGCATTATTTCCATAATCGATGTCAACTTTTGTAATAAAAGTAAAACAGTTTTATTTAGATAATAAAACACTTTTCTAAATTAATTTTTATTCTGAAAAATATTTTAAATTATGAAAAAGTTAATTGAAGATCATTTGGAAAATGATTATAGAACTATATTCTGAATAATCTATGCATGTCTTTCATTTTGCATCAGAATATGTGGTAAAAGAACAAACTAAAGATAGGACTAACGTGCATGTGAATTAGACACATGAAAAATTAGGATGGGTTTTGTAACAATATAGTAATAAAGCACAAAGTAGTATATTTCTGGAAAGTCTTTTTTCTATTCTTAATAAGTCCACACATTTACTATGGGTATCCACTTCAAATTTACTGATAGAACCCATTACATTTACCTTAATCTCTTGCAATGATAGGAAAAATACTTTGTTGATCATTAACCATGCCTTATATCTACATGCTTCCTTTGCTGGTATTTCTTATTCTGAATTTACTTTGATTTAGATTATAAGACTGGAAATTACTCTGAAATTATTTTTTCCCTTTGAAACTTAAAGAGTCTTTAGAAACCATCCAAAACCTCTAAATTTCCAAAAAAATAGAAAACAAAAGTGTTTGGCCTAAATTTCACATAAATAAATTACAGCTGGGAACCCTTTGTTGTCCCAACACCTAAGCAACACCTTGTTAGGTTCTGTGTCTCTCGGGCATGGAACATGATTCATATGCCTTGATCTTATATATTTATGTATGGTTGTACAAGTTAATTAAGGGGTGAAGAAAGAAGGATAAAAGGAAGAGGAGAAAGAGGGAAGAAGGAAAAAATAAGGAAAGAAGGAAGGAAAGATTGATAGACTATAGTTTATAAAGCATAAAAAAAAAAGGATACCTGATAAGACAGGGCAGTGTTGACCTACAATCAGCTTAGGATAAACAGGCCATGTTCTACTCATGCAATTCTCAACCCAAGTCAGTCATTTGGTTAAGGCTTTGTTGTTTAAGTGGATTGCACACACATACTTAACTGTGTGTATATAAATATGCATTGTTTGTATGGAAGAATAGATGTGAATTTAGAAGATATTTTGAAAACACAGGAAAGAACAATAGTATATTTTATAACAAACTTTTAAAAATTAATGTTCTCTCTTTGCCTAAGTTGGAAGAAAAAGCTATAACTGCATGTGTTTTCCTTCCATATATATATTCGTTATAATCTAGTTGATTTGTGTTTCAAAAAGAACTTCTGAAAAACAAGATTTTATTGATCAGTTTACCTACCATTAGTCTATCTGAAAACAACAAATACAACTAAAGTAAATGTCTTTATCCAGACAAAGAGTGATATAACAATACTACCATTCCTCTTGACCTTTTAAATGTCCTTATGAGTGTCTTCCTTGGTCTTACTTCAAAATGAATTACATATATCTCCACTAACTACTAACATAGTTAGAGGCAGTGTGATAGTAAATAGCCCTCTGTTGAAGTCCCCACTTACCCTGAGTGCCTAGGTGTTACCCTTATCTCCAAACCATCCCCTGTGAGGCAACCCATGGCTAATGACTGAGCAGGGAGGAACATGAAAGACTTGCTCTCAGCATCAAGAAAGCCAACTTGGGTGCAACTAGGACCGTAGTGCTCAGTTTAGGTTCAGGGTGATACCAGACTTCCCCCACAAATCACTTGGTGGATGAATTTCTTTCCCTGGTCTATCTTGCTTCCCTCACATCAATATAGATTTTTCCTGAGTGGGCAATTTAATAGGTTTCTAGCCTGAGTTGTTCTCAGGCTCTTCTCCCAAGAAACCCTCCTAAGAAGTACAAAAGACTGAGCAGTGCCTCAAGAGTCAGAAATCAAGCACTAACACTTCAGTGTGAGATTCTAGAAAACCTATGGACCAATCTAATCTTCAGTTTTCTTATCTGTAGAAAGGTGATAAAGACACTTATCCTCATCACAGAATCCTTGCGATTCACAAATGTAAATAAAAACTCTTTAGAGTTACATAAAAATTAGCATTTAGTTAGCACTGTTAGATCTTATTAAAAAAAAAAAAACAAAATTTTTATCAAGAAAAATAATTGTGTTCCCTTGATAGAGAAACTACACCAAAATTTTTTTATGTTTTAATTCAATGCTGAATGTGAATTTTGGTTTTGTGAAACTGTGGTTACCTTAAAGCTGAACTTTCTCAAACTAATTAGAAAAGAATTTAGGTCACAAGTATTTTTTTTAAAAAAACTGTCACCGAGTTACTGAGAAATGGAGCCAGGTCCTCCCTGCACAGCTCACAGAACATGTAGAAGAATGAGTCTACTTACACAATCAAAACCCCGATGGACCCACACCTTCTATGTCCCCACAGAGAAAATTCTTAGGGTAGAGAACAGGGGAGTAGAGACTTCAGTTGAGAAGCTTTACCCTCTCCCTTTCTTCCCCCCCACCTCTGTCATACACTTTTCCTTCCCTTCTTCTTCTTCTTCTCTTTCCTCCTCTCCAGGAATCTTCAGTGGGCACTATCCCTGCCTGGAGACCAACTGAGGTAGAGAATTCTAGAAGTTTACACCATATCTTGATTGTTATCTGGATGTTTGAACTTCTGGATATTTCTGTTCAAGGAAAGAGATAACTGAGAAAGTCATTTGTGTCTCCTATTTGGACAGTTCTAAGATGCAAGATAGTTGATGTATTCTTGCTGCTGAGGACCTGAGGTTTGGTGTAGACAGAAAGTCAGTTGCTTCAGGTGGAGGGGCCCATAGTGCGCAGGAACTACTGTCTCAACCTGATAGGAGACAAACCAAATGGAACTGCTGGCATTTTTTTCCAAAAGGCTTCCCCTTCTTATGGGGGTTTCAGCGATTGAATTGGGCTGGAGGATCTCAAAAAGTTACACATCCCATCAGCTCTGAGATGAATCTGGAAGAGCCAGAACAAAGCAAAGAACACCTTCATACAGCCAACTATGTAGGAGCCAGACCCCAAACAGAAGGGTGTGCTAGTTTGGGCTGGGTGGAAGGAAAGCAGAACTGCCTGCCTCCAGAATCCCGTCCTCTCGTGACAGATGTGATCAGCGTGGGAGCAGGGGCAACACTCTGAATTGGATTGGAAATTTATAAAATGGATTGAACTAAATTCTAGTCACCAAGAATGACCAGAAATTTATGAAATCTGCCTGAGGTTTCATTAAAAACACAGGACATGGCAATTCCACAGAGTACAAGTGGAAGCAGTGATTAAGAAGAATCAAATCATTTTATACCCCACTGAGTTCAAAATCCTCAATAAACTAGCTACACATCAGTAGGTAATTTGACCTGAAAATTATTCAAACTGAGTAAGACTGCAAAATATTAAAACCAAGGTACATGTATCAGAAATAAGGGGTCCCAGTGCAGCAAGGGAATCCATTTATGGGCTGAGAATGTGGATTTGGGGCTCAGAACAAACTGAGTTGTAATCTTAGTTCTTTACTTACCGGCTGAGTAAATTTCTTAGGCTCACTATGGCTTGGTTTGCTGGTTTGAAATTGGAAATAACTACCTCTAAATTTCTTGTGAAAAATAAAATTACAAATGTATAGCACTGTATTTAGCACACAGGAGACATTCATACAGTAGTGAATCTTATTTATAATACTGTTATTCAAGATAGAATCATAAGGTTTTTAATATCAAACTAGATGACAGACCATTTGATTCTTCAATGGCTGACCCTGTGCTAAATGGATTCTTTAGAAAAATCAGAGTTGCACAATGTAAAATTTTGAAATTTAGCCTATTCAGGCTTTTCCCCCCATTTTTCCAATATAGACCACTCTTAAAAATCTGAAATGTAGTTAATTTTTAAAAGCTAAGTAAAAATTAAAATAAGATCACTTAGAGAATCGGGCCCTTTAGAAGAAGTTAAGAGATAATTTCTGAAGTTGAAATTCATTGGAAAAATAGCTTCTACCCCATCACCTTTCCAAATACATCCGCTAATACACTGTACAGTTTAATAAGGGGCTACAGTTGTGCCATCTTGTATATTTATTTGTTTAATGAATTAGGGGTACTCATGTTTTGTCCACAAAGA
This sequence comes from Callospermophilus lateralis, assembly GCF_048772815.1. Taxonomy (NCBI): domain Eukaryota; kingdom Metazoa; phylum Chordata; class Mammalia; order Rodentia; family Sciuridae; genus Callospermophilus; species Callospermophilus lateralis. The sequence continues at coordinate 60,341,361 of NC_135320.1, read as the reverse complement.
CATAGAACAAACAACCTGCTTATTAGTTTTCTCCTAAGCTTCCGAGAATTCCCTCTTTTTAGATTTGCCCAATTGTCAGTATTTTTTCTTCTCTCTTTTTCTGGCCCATTATCTGCTTAGTAATGGATCCCTTCATCCCAAACAGCAGCTTTATGTTCTCTGTGCTCCAAAGGGGCAGATAGACCAATCAGAATTCATCAAGCTCTGGCACTCAAAGGCTGCACTCTGGCTCTATCCTCTCTGTTGATGTTCGGGTTTGTTTTTTGTTTTGTTTTGTTTTCTACAGCACACATAGTTTAAAAAAAAAAAAATCCTTTCAGCCCATAGTTTTGCTCATTGTGCTGGCTCAGGGCTTAGAAAGACATAAATTATTTTCCAAGCATGTTCTTCAGAACAGGGGCTATACCATCCCTGCCTATAGACTGCATCTGGAGCACTTCACAGCTCCCAAGCTTTCACAGGGTGCTTGCTACCAGTGCAGGCAGGCAAAGGAGCAGAGAGATCATGTCTAGCTGGCTTGATGGGGTAGTGTGGACTGGAAGCCAGTCTGCTTGTACCTCTCTAGTCCTATGAGGTTTTGTCAGCCCACAGGGATTAGCTTTAAATTACTGAATGGGTGGCTGGGGTGTATTTCATAGTAGAGCTCGTGCCTGGCATGTTTAAGGCCCTGGGTTTCATCCCCAGCACTACATATATACATACATGCAATAGAAAAAATAAGTTACTCAGTGGGATAGTAGTGACCCTGATAATTGTCCTAAATTATAGTTAAGCTTACGGACTGCTAAGGATAGAACTGTTTTCAGGACCCTCCTATGATTTTTGTTGTGACTCTTGAGGGAAAAAATAGAAGCACCTAAGTAAACAGGATTTTGAAAATGCAGTATAATTGGTAGCAGAAGATTCTGGAAAGGGGGCTAAAAGGGAAGAATTGCATATTATTCTAGAAAATTTCTCACAGTGCCATCAAAATTTCTTTAAAAATGATTTTTTCACCATATCTATTAAAAATCTGACATCTATTAGCTAAAACATATATGATATAGTTTATTAGATATTACATCCCTTTGAGATGAGGCAATTGCCACACAGTGATAGTTTTTATTTCTGAGTCATATTAGGTGGTCCCACAGTTTGTGATAAAGAGTGAACAGAGAAATCTTGGTTTTTCACTGTTAATACTATATGTTAACTAACATATGATTATGACAATAGGGAGAAATATGCATAAGTTCTATTTGCTAAGAGACATGTACTTACAGAAGAGATTTATTTTTAGAGTAAAAATGGCAATGATTATATGTGAAGAAACAAAGACTAAGTATAAAATTTCTGAAGTCATTCAGTTTTTCTCATATTTGCATCTCTTTGTATCTTACAATAGAAAATATATACTTCATATTTATTGAAGAGTTGGATATGTGATGAGGAGTTTTGTCAAAGAATGAAACATAGACCTTGGAAGAAGATCAAAGGACAAGGAAATTTGAGCAAGTTACCTTATCATTACTAAATATATCATTGTAGAAGACTGTATTTTCTAAAAATGGCCTAAGTCACATACCCTTCCAGAACCTTGCCATCCTCTCACCTTGCTCTTTGTCATTGAGTGGATCAATAAATAGAATGAAGAAGTGATGCTGAATGGCATCCAAGGCTAAAGTATAAAAGATAACATAGCTCTCACCTGGTCTTTGTCTCAGAACTTTTACCATTGGAGGCCAGCCACCATGTTGTGAGGAAGCTCAGATTGCATGGAGAGGCCACATGTGAATATTCAGGCAATGGCCCCAGCTAAAATCTCAGTCACTAACCAGCATCAACCAGAAGATGTGTGAGTAAGATAAGCCTTCAGGTGATTCTACTCACCAGCTTTCAAACTGCCCTGGATAATGCCAAAGGGAGCAGAAATGGGGTACTATCAGAAACCTTTACACAAATTGCAGATTTGGGGATTTTGGGGATTTTTTTGTTTGTTTTTTGTACCAGGGATTGAATCAAAGGGCACTTAACCACTGAGCCACATCCCCAGTCCTTTTAAAAATATTTTATGTAGACCCAGGATCTTGCTGAGATGCTTGGGGCCTCACTAAATTGCTGAAGCTGGCTTTGAATTCATGATCATCCTGATTTAGCCTCCTGAGCCACTGGGATTACAGGCGTGTGCCACCATACTTAGCCAATTACATTACAGCATTTTGAGCAAAATAAGCATCATTATTTTGGACCATTTTGCTTTGAGTGGGTTTGTTACACAAATAAATTATGAGAACTATTTGGTCAGGAGAGTAATGACATTTTCTAACACACATCAAAATACTGGAACAGTTTAAAACAGTGTTTAGGGCATAAGAAACTTGTATTTTGGTTAAGCCATTGCTTGCCCAAATGCTTACCTTGTAGTGGGGACAGAACCCAGTGCAATTTACATGGAAATCACATGCTGAAAAAGCAAGGCACTTAAACTTGCCATGCTAAACTCTCAAGTAGGAGATTAGAGTCAAGAAGAGTAAAGGAGATATGTATTACCTGGGCATACACAGCATTCTTTTTTTTTTTTTTGCAGTTCTAGATGGAGACAATGCCTTTATTTTATTTATTTTTACGTAGAGCTAAGGATTGAACCCAGTGCCTCACACATGCTAGGCAAGCACTCACCCTGAGCCCCAGCCCATGCACAGCATTCTTACTCTGTCTCTGTTTTGGTGGTAACCTTCTACTATTGTTTTTGTGTAATTAACACATTTTGACCCAAATACTTTGGATTGGGCTGTCACTAATGGTACTTCAGCTGCTTGCTTCATGGATGAGGTGATACCCAGTCTGGTTAAGAAGAGGGATGCATTCCTCAGTGTACAGTAGTTGGCGAAAAGATGAGCAAGTCACCTAAGCAGAACTAATCAGCGTTGTCTTGGACATGAAGAAAGAGGACTTTGATTTTTTTTTATTTATATTAAGCTATGTAACACCAGTAGCCATCTTCCATTCTACCTGGAAAATTCCTGATTGAGAATGGAAATTGGATAGGGAAGTAGAGAAAGGCCATGAAAAGAGAGGCTAAGTCCACAATGATGGCATATGAGACTACAGAGCCAACCACGCCTAATGCTAACCTCAATCCTCTTTATTATTTCATTTTATTTTTTGCTGAGATCTTGGTTACTTGTCAGCAATAAGTCCTAACTAATGATTATAGAAAATGTTCAACCAATATGATTCATGATGAGAGGTACACAAAACAAAAACATACAGAGACTATAATGTTTTCCTAAAGGTCACAATACTCAGGAAAATACTCAGTAAAGTTGGAAAGTTCAGATAAAATTATAGACACTGTTCCACAGCCAGTATCAGAAAATGAAGATTAGCCAGTAATACTAGGAAATTCTAAATGAAAGAAATTCTAACAATCAAATCACAAATACAAAGGACCTCAATATCACAGAAATAAAGAAATAGAAAAGTATCAAAAAAAGAAAAAAAGAGAGAGAGAAAGCTGTCTCTATTCCCTAATAATGAATTTGTTACCATCTGTATAACATGCTATAATATGATGGTTTTATTTCCCCCAAACTCTTAGATATCAAAAATTGTGTTACAAAAATAATTGCTTTAAAGGAAATAAGAGGTTAGGCCCTAGACAGTGGTCAATATACCACAACAAACTTTTCTCCCTTGCAGATATGTGGATTTTCTAGTGAGAAGTTTACTTTGTACTGAAAGATGGAATAAGAGGAATCAACACAGAAAGTTGTATGGACAACTAAAGATTGCCTCTGGAAATTAGAATTGAGAAGGTAAAGAAATTTTCAAAAATGCTAAAGATAATAATGACAACAATCGCCTTTTATGTGTATCTTGAACAAGAACAACAAGGAAAGGATTGAACAAAGCAGAACAGAAAAGACAAAATTAATAAATGGTAGAAAGTGAGTACAGTTCTGTTTACTCCCACCGTCTATCAAAGAGAGGGACTTTTAATCTAAGAAGAATATAAGAGGGTTGCAGGAATTGACACCTAAGCTAGATGAAGAGATAGCCAAGTACCAAGATGTTGTGAGGAGTTCTATTCTCTTCACCAGGAAAACTTCATCCCAATGCTTGTAATCTCTGTGGAAACTTCAGTGGATGGGAAGCTAGCAAGCTCAAGACCACTGAAGGGCCTGTGGTGTGACTCTGTGGTCGCAGTGGAAGGAACGCATGTTTAGCATACAGGTGGCCCTGAATTTGGTCCCTAGCACCTCCCCAGCAACAATAACAAACAATAAATGCCATTGAAATGTATTTTAAAAGGAAATATTAGGCACTGGGAAACTTGATTTTTATGCACTTAAAAATTAACAGGGTTTACTGTTAAACTAGTTCATAAAAACATTTAGGAAAGAAACTAATGATCATTTTTAGCCAGAAGAGGTTCATCAAGAACAAGCTCTGCACCGCTAATATCATTTCTATTTTCATATAAATACTGTAGAAAGGGAACAACAGTACAGTCCAGTTCTTTGACTTCCTAGTTGTGTGACAGTGCATATAAATACAACAGCTCCTCTTACACTGTAGCCCACAAAATGTTAAACACTTTGTATGAATTTGTATAAAGCAATTAAAAGCCCTGCAGACTCCTTGATTTTGCCACCTCCTGTGTGATTTGTGGCAAATTACCTAAATTCTCTGCACCTCTTCTTAAAATAGGAATAGTAAAAATGTCTATGCCTTGGGTTGGTTGGGAAGCTAGGCAACTAAATATCTTTAAATCATTTAGAACAGTGTAAATCAGGCACAAAGCTAGCACAGTTATATTGAATCAAGTTTCACTTTGGGGAACTTATTATTTATCACTTAGGACAAAGTGGAGAAATAAACTCTAGGAAACTACGAATATGTATATTTGTTCCAAATGAATACAGAAAAGAAAGTATGTATTTTGCTTAGCGAATTGGTATCAACATCATTTATTCATTTATTTAAATGTATGTAAACTGAGTTCCTAATATGTACCAAGCCCTGGAGTAAGCATGAGACAGAATTGGAAAGACAAGACTGAAAATAAACAAAGATCATTCAATAGTATTCAACTTTTTCTTTCTTTCTATCTTTCTTTCTTTCCCTCTTTCTTTCTTCCCCTCTTTCTTTCTTTTTTTTCTTTTTTTCTTTTTTTTTTTTTTTTGGTAAGGAGTAAAATTAGACACCAGGAAGCTTCATTTGTATACTTTTAAAAAAAATTCAGGATTTAATACTAAATTAGTTTAAAAAACATTTAGTAAAGGAAACAATGTTCATTCAAAATCAGCAGAGATAAGAATATTCATCAAGAATAAACTTCAGTGTCATGACAAATGGACCCTGCTCAGTTCAGTGTCTGATGTCCTTTGAGAACCTCAAAAAAAGCAGTATTAGAATGGAATGAAAATATGTAGGGTGCTAAATCAGAACAGAAAAATATTTGGACAAAGTACAAAAGATTTAACCTAAAAAGATACAATTGAATAGTGCAAATACTATTTAGATTTGCAAGTATATAATAATAATAGTAATCGTTGTTGTTGTTGTTGTTATTAGCAGTATAGGAGACTGAACCCAGGGACACACTATCATTGACTTGTATCCCTGCCCCTTTTTATTTTGAGACAAGATCTCACTAAGTTGCCCAAACTCTCCCCAATTTATGATTCTCCTGCCCAAGCCTCCCAAGTCACTGGAATTATAGATGTGTACTACAGCACCTGGCTGTAAGTATAATTTTATTTTAAAATAATATATGCTAATGTAGACAGATTAGAAATTGAGAAAGTGAAAAAGGAACTATCATATTTAATCCTATCATACCTTATCTTTATAACTTGGGCACTAATATAAATATCTTTATTGTATATACACATATGTCTAATACATATATATGCTTATGTATATAAAGGATGTAATCTATTTACACATGAATTGTATTATGATGTCATTCTATTTTGTAACATGCTTATTTCATCTGAAAATGTGTATATTGCCATGTTATTAAATATTCATCACCAGATGGGCATGGTGGTTCATGACTGTAATTCTAGCAACTCGGGAGGTTAAGGCAGAAGAATTGCAAGTTCAAAGCCAGTCTTAGCAATTTAGTGAGGCCCTGGGTTACTTAGTGAGATCCTATCTCAAAATAAAAAATAAAAAAGGGCTGGGGATGTGTCTCTGTGATTAAGTGCCTCTGGGCTCAATCTATAGTACCAAAATTAAATAATTATGAATGAATGAATAAATAATAAACATCCATCACCATAGTGCTTAGTGGTACCTACCATAATCCAATTATACCCTCTGCAAACACCTGTGTGGCTGAGCTGACTTCTGACTGCCATGTCCCTTCCCATTCCTTCCTATGCACACAGCTGAATTACATTTCCTTGCCTCCCTTGAAGCTCTGACACTCTGGAACTAAGTTATAGTCAAGGAAAAATGGACAAAAGACATGGGACTGGTACATGTTTTTATGTTCTTCTTCCACTATGGAGTAACTTTGACAGTCATGAGTTCAAAATGATGCATCTGCAGGACTAAAAGATTGGGAGACTTGAACCATCAGTTAAAGAAATTTTATATGACTAAGAAATAAACTTCTTTCTTCTTTGAGCCATCATATAGTTTTTTTTTATTGTTAAAGCAACCAGCGTTACTTCAATTAATGCACCATGAGTATACCCCATTTCTCCTTCCCTCTTCAAAAAATAGGTAAGTTTCAAAACTGTGCCAACCTGTTACTGCTATCTAGTTGTTTCTTCAACTGTAATTCCTTTAATGATGGAGAAGATGACATGCGTGTGTACACCCCCACAGACACACTCAAAACTTCCATTAGCATTTATTGGAAGAACTTGAATTTTTTAAGAAAAAGACTAATAACAAAAACTAATATTAAAGTCATTGGTTTCCACCAGACTCCATTCTGATTGCTATTGTTATCTCTATAATTCAAATGAAGAAATGGAAGCACAGAGAGGAAAGTAACCTTCCTGGCATCACACAGCAGATGGATGGCAGTGCAGCTGAGATTTGAACCAAGCAGTTAGCACTAGATTCCTTACAGTTAAACCGTGGTTTTAATCTACAGCTGATCATGGAAAGCACAGAGGGACATTAAAAAAAAAATTTTAGGGGAAAACTTGGGGGAAAATTATGAAAAAGCAAAAGTTTGTAAAGTGGATTTTTGTATAAATCATTTCCATAGGTTTATTATTTGTAGGGATAAAAAATTTAAATAAAACCTCACCATGAATATATGCTCATTTATTTCTCTTTAATTACAGCAATATGCTAACAGTCTATGTCATAGAATTATTTTCCTAATAGCCACTTATTTTTTCAACATACAAATAAATTACAATACCAAGATTCATTTTTCATCTGTAAGATGAGTTTACATGTGTTTACTTTTTTCATTTTAATTTTAGGAAATGATACACTTATATTTAGTCTGAAAACTAAAATTATAAATTTATTAGTCTATCACTTAAATAAAATAAAAATCTGTGCCCACACACACCTGCTCTGCTGTGGCATCTTTCATCAAATGACCTCTCTGAGAAGCAGTGCCTCCTGGTTCCAGTACAGATTTCCCTCTATGTACTCAGTCTGACAGATCCTCACCCTCAGCCTTTATATCTATTTCATTCTGGATTCAAATGTCAAAATAATTTCTTCAAATCTCCTGCTCCCTTTCTTTTTCTTCTAAACATGGTCTTCTATGTTTCTATTTTGTCTTACCCAAGTTTCCAAAATGTGTTTGAGGTTCTACTAAAAGAAAATATATCACATTCCTGTGATGGTTCTCCCTCGCTGCACTTGTAGGCTTGCTCCTATGCATCTGCAAGGCTCTTTTTCCTTTATAAAATCAGAACAAAAGAAAAATGTACCTTTCCCATACTTGTATAATGCCTGCCTGCTATCCAGGGTCCTCTCTTTATTTTGTGCTCCCTCAACACGGAATAGATATTTCTGTTTGTTCATCCTGACCAAATTTCATTGTCACAATGGACTTTTGATGATGCTCTTGGATGGACCATGGAGATTAACAAATGGTAGTGGTAGTCTGCTTATTTGGAGTAACACTCAACAGAGCCAGAGAAATTTAGAGTAAAGTGATAGCAAAATGCAAATTCTACACATTTAAGACCAATGCATAGTATTCAAGTTGGAATTAATTTGCATTCTCATGGAATTTGGAAGTTATTACCTTCTTTGTGTTATAATTAGATTACAAATACACACAGTATTTATACATGATAGGTGCTCATTAAACACATGTATTAGCATTATAACTATTTTATTATAATAAATATTTAAAATTAGGAATCTATCATGGTTATACATTTTTTAAGATGATAGTGGTTTTGGATGCAAATCATAATACTGGAAGGTTTCTATGAAACTAATCGATGTTTATGGTAAACTGATCCATAAAAACTAATACGAGATATAATTCATTATAAAAACAATGATGCTATCCAAGAATTGAAAAGAATCTCATGTGATCATTTCTTTAATAAGCCCCTCAGTGCATGTGAATCAAGTATTTACAAATAAAAGCATCAACTTGGAATGGATAAAGAAGATGTGGTATATATTCACAAAGGGATAGTATTCCACCTGATAAAAATAAGGAAATCCTGTCATTTTTAGTAACATGGATGAGCCTGGAGGACACAATGTCAAGTGAAATAAGCCAGGAATAGAAATACAAGTATTTTATATTACTTATCTGTGGACTTTTTAAAAGTAGGACTGTTAGAAGGAGAATGGTGGTCACCTGAAGCTTGAGGAGAGAGTATTGGGTGAGGTTGGTAAAGGGTACAGAATTTCAGTTGGACATGAGGAATAAATTCAAGAGGCCTGTTGTCCATCATGGTGACTTTTGAAAATTACTAAGAGATTTTAAATGTTCTTAACATAGAAAAATAAGTATATAAAGTAATGCATGCTATTTACCTTAATGTTCCATTCCACAAAACATACTTATTTAAAAACATGTCACACATCACAAATATATGCAATTTAAAAAATCTTTCAATTAAAAAAATTAAAACCAAATAGCATGTTTTAATTGTGCCTTTGTTTCTAATTCAAAAGGAAAAATGGTATCAAGCAATATTTTAGGAAATTAAATGATTAAACATATTTTAATTCTTATTGTAGTGAGACTTTTTTCTAAACATTCATTAGATTAAATTATTTTCTTTAATGATTTACCCTAGCTATGAAAATCAGATTCATAAAATATATGTGGTTCAAATTGTCTATTTACCTATATAGTCTACCCTCCTTATCCCTTGGTTCTGCTTCTATGATTCAACCAACTGTAGATTCAAAATATTTGAAAACAAAATTAAGACTATACTGAACCCATGCAGACATTTTTTCTTATCATTATACTATAAACAGTATAAAAACTCTTGCATAGTATTTACATTGAGTTAAATATGTGTAGTCTAGAGACAACCTAAGGCCTCTAGGAGAGGTGTGCAGGTTACTTGCAAATACTATACCACTTCACATAAAAGTCTTTAGCATCCACTGATTTTGGTAACCATGGGGGATTCTGGAATGAATTTCTGGAAGATACCTGGGGACAAATGTACTCTAAAATCGCAATTTTCATCCCTCATTCCAATATTCTGCTAAAGAGTATACAAATTGAGAAACAGAAGACTCAGAAAACTCAGATTGCTGAAGATTTTCCTATATGAAAGCAGCAGTATGAACAAATTCTTATTTCTCCTCAAATCCTTTTTATCTTATGTAAGACTTATATTAAATATGGCGAGATTATTTTAGAATATTACAATGATTTTTTCTGAAGTACCTGAAAAAATGCAACAAAATTTGTTATTTCTAACCAATGTTTGAATAGAAATACCTGATACATATGAGAAAGAGTACACACACATATACGCGCACACACACACACTCTTCATCTGTCTCTCTTCTTTCCAGTGTTTGTCTCATATAAATTAATAAACAAGTGGCAGAATATAAGAATACTAACTACATGACATTGCCTCTGCTTCAGGAAATATGCTAAGTGTTTTCATATGTTTATGATCATAACAACTCTTTGATATAGGTATTATTTTCTAATTATAACAAATGAGGAAATTAAGGTCCCATTATTATTGTCATAAAGAGGATAAGTGATCAGTCAGAATTAGACACAACAGCTGTCTTTTCTTTTGTCTGTTTCCTTAATAATTAAAAAAAAATAAACCTAAATTCCTTTGGTTAATAAAGACTATAGTTAATATCGAGGCAGCTATAGAATAGTTTCTAGGAAAATTTTAAGGATGGGGAACCATAATTGTTTTAAGCACTATTTTCAGTCAGGTATCCGAGAAGGACCTTTCCTTCCATTTCCCTCTTTAAAGCACAACTTGATGTTCCCTGAAGGATTGAGAGTCAACTATTTTAAGATACTGATGTCTTGTCTTTATCTGTAAAATCCCAACTACTTCATATCAATTAAAGATACGGGGTTATAGTTTAGTAACATCAATGTGGAAATATCTTTAGGCTTATTTACAGAAGTGAATTCTAGGTTCATATGAAATAATAACTAGATACTATAGAACATATTTTGTTAAAGCTAAACAAACTTTGGAGATGTGACAGAGAACTGTTGCTAAGGAAAAAAAAAAAAAAAAAAACTACTTCACAGATTTAGGCAAGTCACAAAATTTCAATCTCTCTTCATTGCCCAGAGTAGTATAAAGATAAATAGAAGATTCTGAGTGGCCACATTTCAATTGATGAATGCCAGTATTCAGTGACCCATGGTGATAGTTCGTGAGAAGCTGGCCTGAGGAACAATTATATAGGAGAATCTGAGCACAAAACATGAAAGATTAAAGGCTCTTTAAACCTTTTTCCTTATCACAAGAACCACCTGACCCAAGAGGACTGAGCAGAAAAGGGAAAGGTGTTCTACTATGTAAAGTTTCCTCCAGGACTGAGTGAGTTTAAACCCCTAGGATTTAGGGCAAGAAAAGATGGGAGATAAAAAAAAAAAAAAAGCTTAAAGATTTCATTTCATTTCATTTTTGAAGATGTACAGGAGGATATCTTAACATCTGTAAAGAAGATGTAAATGATAAGGTGGCTATTGGAGCAAAGGAGAGCTTTAAGTTTTAAAAGATGGAGGCATCTGATGAGCAAAAAGCCAACTTAGAGGGGGTAAATAGTTCAATTCCATCCAATTACAAAGAAAAGAGGAAGGAGAAGGGAGAGTATGAAGGGATCCATCCATCATGCACAATGCAAATAAAGGGCTGTCACTCATTTTCCTAATGTCAAAAAAGAGAACTATTTAGTAATTTTTGACACCAAGAAAATCATTTGTAATAGCCTATTTCACTTTTCAATTCATCCTTAAATTTAAAAGAAAGAAAAAAATCCCATTCAATTGTTTCTATTACAAGTCAGTTCATCATTTATGAATCCATGTCAGTGTCTTAGCTTTTTCAGTGAAATAGCTAATTCATATCGTATTCGCCGTCACCACTTCATAGTGAATCACTGCTGTTTGATTTAGGCTGTCATCTGACACAGAACATCTCGAAACCATTTGCATCACTCTTCTTGCTCTGATCTGCACATATGGTAATAATTAGGAATGCGATACCTTACATTCAATTAAAATACTGAGTGAATTTAGAATATAAGAGTAAAACCAGCATAACACATTTCAGAAGGAAAAAATTGCATCAAACTATATGGACTAAGTTGCAACTATTAATTACATACAGAAAAAAATTGCAATGAGTTAAGAGCAGAAATATAACATTTTTAATGAAAACTCATAAATTACTAATTAATATATTTATAATGATGTTATAGAATGTTCAAAATATGAACTAAATGCATGCTACAGCACATATTTGAGTTTTAAATCCCAATTTTTCCTTTCAAAACAGAATACCCAGGAGACGATTCCTCTCCCCATACACACCTGTGATTTTCAAGTCCTTTTATTCATGTCTTTAAATGAAAGGGTTGAGTATACAAGGTCAGTGAAATTGTTATTTATGGTTGAAATGTTTTTGCTACATCTATTTTAAGAAGGGTCATTTTTCATTTCATTTTTTAAAATTGCTTTAAAGTGTTTAGCTGACTATACAAAATTATTCAATGTGCAGCTAGCAGTTTACTCGATTTCCAAGCTGTAGGTAGCCTAAGAATTATGTAAGATTCTATAATTAAAGTGGTTAAGTTAAAATTGTATAATTTAATTGTCCCTATGTTTATAATAGTCATCACTCTTAATTATTTTTCTGTGGCTATAAAAACATTTTCTTCTTAAATGTGTTTCTCACCTCTCTGTTCATTTTAGTTTACTTCTGAGAAAAAAATACAATATTAATATTTAAGTCACTCACTAATAATACACACCTTTATACCAGATGCCAGTATTGCATGTTGAGGTGGCCTACAATCACGAAGATTCTTGCTTCATAACTGAAACAAATCTCTCCAAAGAATACCACTGCTTATTGTGTCGTCGTTTTCTGGGAAATGTGCCGCCCAACTAAGTTGGTAATTTAAAAATTATGACTATTTTTCCCTTTGAAGTTCTACTGAATTCACACTGAACAGAAAGTACTTAATGATGAACATTTTTACCTACAGTAATTCACATTTTCTTTCCTGGTTGATATTAGCCACTCTGCTCTGTAAGCTAAGAGCACACCAACCTTCCCGTGCCGACCAGCCAAACTGCAGGTTTGTGAGCAGCTAACCACAGGGATACAGCTCTGCTAATGCTCAACTAGAGTATTTGGGAGACCTTCAGCATCTTGCTTCCAGGAGTCAGGAAATTAGCATACATTATATTTCAAGACCAAAAAAAAAAAATAAAGCATAAGACAACTGAGCAAGATTTATGAATTTTATTTGGAGACAGCAAGTGTCCGGGAACTAGAAGTCTCTGTATTTGTGATTCTTGAACTGCATGCTTTGTAGAAAGTCCAACTACTGACCCTTTTCTGAATCGAGGGAGATTTCAAAGAGTAACTATTCACAAGTGAAAATGAGAAGGAATTAAGTCTCTCAAAAATAAGAGTTTATTGTAAGGAAAAAATAGTCAAAACAATGAGGACTAAGGAAATATTATGTACTTATTATATTGTTTTTATCATTGTCCAAGGTCTCTAGGTATTGGAAGAAGAAAAATTAAACAAAAACAAACATTTCATTTGTAAGTGGACTTGAAAAATAAATGACTAACCTTGACATCCGTCAGCACACAAAATCCTACACAGCCAATGACAGACTTCATTGTTTAAAGACTAGTTGGGAATGATTAAGAAAAAGATGATGTAATCTAATATGTGATAAAGAGAGATATAATATTCTCTACTGGAAGGCTTTGCTATCATGTCATATCAAAGTCTAGCAAAACGTTGAAAGTTAGAAATGTTATCAAGCATTAGCAGGCATTTAAAGAACGTCTCTTGAATATTTCTAGCATAAAAAAGTATTTCATGTGATGTAAATGAATGGTAATTTTCTGACTTTAAAAGAGAGCCATGCCAGTACATTTCAGCGTTCTGGACCCAATTCTGCAAACATGGAGACGCTTTCAATTTGCTCTGCCTGCCTTCCCGCCTTAGATGGCTGCGATTGCAGCGAAATTAATCCATTTAAAAATCTGCGGCTTAAACTTAAGGATTTTCAGTTTTTTCCCCCTTCTCTCTTTTTTTTTTCTTAGAATATCAATAAGTTCCAATTGAAGAGCGGATTCTTTTGCAATTCAGGCATGTGCCGGCGATAACGGGCGAGTTGGCATGAAGAGAGGCAGAGATGGATTAATTATGCAGAGAACATGGAAATTCTGCTTATCATCGGCTAGCAAAGGAGCCCGGCTCACATAATCAGCAAACGAAGGGAGAGGAAAAAATAACAATGCAATGGCACCTTCCAGCCCATCATCAGGATTTTTTCTACCCCCCTTGTAATTAAAAAATAACATACACTTATAGCCCTATCTCCTGTGCAGGCAAGGAGTGGATGTCCACAAAATAATTGCACTGGGATATTAGAGCTGGCAACACGGGCTGTCCATTCCTGCTTGCTCTCTTGCTCACCCTCTCTTTCTCTTTTGGCCTCTCAAGGCACTTTGCTTCTGAATCCAGTCCAAATCAGTCGATGTCTCAGGTGACATTCTAGCTCAGTTTCCAAAAATCCCAAATTGGTACCTTATCATGATCCAAGCAAACATACATACATATATGATAAATATTTGAAGGGCTGACTCTGGGGGAGACTTTGCAACTGATCACCTGTGGACTATCTGGTCAATTTCATTTTTGATGAAACATGTCCAAACAGCCTTCATTTTGCAAAGTGACTGGATTAAAATGGTGGGCCGTGCTATCTTCTCAATTGATTTCTCCTATTTACAACTTTTTGCACCTATTTCCTTTGCCAACTCATTTTATAAATTCAAGGGTATACAGTTAATTATTGAGATGTTTTGCCTTCAAATCAGAATTCGGAATTTTATATTGTCACTATAAAATACAATAGCTCAGTGCTTTGTATTTCTCTAGAAGCCCAAAGACACTATACTAAACTTAGTTCATTGCTTAAAAGAAAATAGAATTAAATCTTAACGTTTGTATCCATGTCTCCCAATTCTAAGAATTAGAATGCAAACACGTATGTTAAATAATGATACTCCTGATTGAATGCCATTGAAGTAGTTTTTTTTTCTGTTTTAATTGCCAACCAAGTAATTTGACCTAATTACAGACATAAGCCCCCAGAAACTCTGGCCGTGAAGAGACCATTTCTTCGGGCAAAGTTACTGGTGAGCTACAGAAACAGAAAGATGAAAATAAATCTGGAAAGACAAAAATTATGCAACATATGAAGGAAAGATGTTGTTCCAAAGTGCAGTAAACTGGAATTAGAAAGCTGGCAGACTCTAGAAATGTAATTTATTCATAGAGTTCCACCAAAGCAGGGAACCAGTGTGGGGCGCAGTTTACACGCTTGTGGGAATGTTTTAAATGACAGTGACAGTAATAGACTGATTTTTAAAACTAATTATTTACATGACTATGCATATGGACACACACATACTCTAGCACATATAAATACTATAGAAAACCAAAACTGAGTAAAGAAATCAGTAATTGTTTGGAGATATTTGTGATTAGTGACTTTGGTAGTTTCTGAGAATGGAGAGAAAATAAATAAGAAAAACACACTAAAGTGGTGGTAGGGATTAAGGGTGAAGAAAAGTAGAAAAATAGAAAAATCATAATAAAGAGAGAAAAAGAGAATAAAGAATATAGAGAAAAGAAAATTAGAATTGTGACAGTAGAAATTATAATTTTTTGTTTATTTTGTAAATGCGTGCATAAAATATATTCTATTAGAATTAAATATACAAATGACAGATATAGAGAAATCATTCAAGTGTGTCTCCTTACACCAAGCATTGTTCAAATTCAGAAAGGCACCACAGATTCTGCAGAGTAGGGTACAATTCACAACTGACCTTGGAGCCTAGCCCACCAACTAGGGGAATAGAGTTGAGATAATCTGACCATTCATTACTGTTGAATTCCTACCACCTCCAACACATTTTGTATCTCTTTGATTCAGTTTCCTCTCTGTATATTTTTAAAGCCATAGCTAAAAACTTATTTAACAAATAATTTATGCTTGAAATTTGAGAAAAATTGCAAGTCTATATAAAAAGCAAAGAAAATAGTAAAATAAACTCCCATATACCCATTTCTCAGCTTCATAATTCTCAACTGATGAATAGTCATCCTTTAGCTCTATTCCACAATCTCATCTTCTTTCTAATCATAAAATTTTTAAACAATTTATTTAGTTAGTTTTAATTGACAGATAATAGTAGTGTATATTTATGCTTTTGAAGTGCATTCCTAGTATAATAAACCCTGCCCATTTGAAATTCTTATGTGCAAGATGTTTAATAATCAAGAAGAAGCAATGAGTCATTCTTGATAGGACCAATTAACACACCAAATATGAAGTTTTTTTATAATAGAAAGGGAGATCAAGTCAAAGCTAGCTAAATTGGGCATAAAGGATTATATGAAGCTATATATTCTTTGCAAAATGTATTTCTTTAATTTGGGATCCTGAGGAAGTAATAGTCTTCTAGGATTGAAAATGTAAAAAGCTACTTCAAGTCAAAACAGATACTAGAAAATGGTTTCCCAAAGACTTACGAGACACGCAAAGAATCATCTCACTTAGTATCCAGAGCAGTGTTTCTGCAGATGCTGCTGTGAATGGATGGTCCATTGTTTTTCCACCTCTGGGGAGCTTTTTAAAAAACACTTGTGCCTGAACTATACCCTAGACAAAAACTCTAAGAATTAGAGCTGCACAAAAATAGAGAAACAGATGTTATAGACAGACAAGGATGGAGGTAGAGATAGGAGTGGAGAAAGATCTTTAACTTCCTACATGATTCTAAAATGCAGCCAGTCAAGAACCAATGTGCCTAGGCTCATCCACTGCCCTCCAATGAATTGAACTGAAATGCATTGAAAACCCAAATTAACATCCCCAAGATTAGAGCAGTTTTCAGTGCAAACCAAACTGTAAGGACCATGGAGCAAAAGTCATGCTGCTTGTTGTCTTCTAGGTATACCCAGCACCTAGCACAGAGCCTATTGGCTCTCAGAAATCAATAAATTTATTTATTTATTTATTTATTTATTTATTTATTTATTTATTTATTTATTTATTTATTTTACTGAGAGAATAAAGTGAACAGAAGCCAGAAAGAGAGTTTTATGACCATCTGTAATCACAGCAACTTCCTCTGCCCTACATTATATTCCCTAAATGTTGACAATTTGGAAGCTTTCTTAAGGTTTTTCCAAAAGCCTGTGCTCAGAACTTTACAGACATAGCATACTTCTATAATCTTTTATACTTCCTGAAAACGTGTCTTAACATCTTTTACAAGAGAAGGTAGATAATAGAATTCTCAGTAACCGTAACTGTAAATGGATTTGTAATCTACCCGTGATTAAAATTATTTTCATCATGAAGTAGAATTCTCATTATTGTTGCAATTTTAATATTATCAACTCCAAAGTGTCTTGGTGATTGATAATATAGACAGCGAAACCCTATATTATAGTAATTAAATTTGAAATGAATCAGCCATCCTTATATGTCTCAGTATAGTACCTGATTATTTGAAAACAATTATCTTTGCACGTCACCTAATGCCAGACAGCACTTGGACCTGCTCCCAGGGATTGTTCTGGGTCACAAAGTTGCCGCAGAGTTGGAATGCACAGATAGTGTGTTTAGGTGCCACGATGAATATTTTCTCAGTTAGGTTACACAATTACCACGAATGTGAGCTACAATTCAGGAGGAGCACAAACGTGAATTAAGAGACCATCAAACAGAACCTTCAGGCTAAAATATACTTTTAACCCAGGTGAGTGTCACTGACTTTAATTGAGACCCTTTCTCTGAGTAACCCCAGAAGCCCTGTGGGCCCAACCCCAGACATCTGGCTTTGGGGATGAGTGATCTCTTTTCTGATCAGGGCCAGGATGTAATGTAAAATATTTTCTTCAGTGAGTAAGTTGTCCTTCAAAGGAAACATCACCCCTTTATAAGCTCAATTAACTAAACTATTCCTACATCCCCCCTGTTGTCCCTTATTTCCTGAGTTGAGATTTTATGGGAACATTGCATTTTTCATCCATAGGAAGGGACTCGCACCTCCTCCTCTCTTAACCTTCCATTTCTTTGCTATCCTTTTTCGTGACAAGTTCCCCTTCATCTGATGCTCCATCCCACCAACCTCTCCACACACATTTTTGTAGGGAAAAATTAGTACAAAAATTTCTTCCATACTTGGCTCATTTGCAGATTTCACCAGGCTTGCAAAAAGCACACCTGTTGTGCTGTCTGGATTTCCTTTTCTGATCATAGGCTTCTGACAAAGAGGGGGGGAAAAAAAGATTTTTATCAAGCGCTCTTCACCGGACAATGAATTTTCTTCACCATTTGAATGTATCTGTGGAATGCCTGAGTGATTCATTACAGCAGATTCTGAAGTATGACAATGGGCCGCAGAAATGACTGATGGTATCTTTTTCCTGATTTCATTTCCCTGATCCTCTTCATCCCTTGGCCTGTGTACCTCGATTAATTAGAAACCAGGGATTTTCACTCATCAGCTGATGGGTTTCATGCTCCACTCTGTCACAAATCTGCTGCCTGCACTATCTCTCTTACAGCCGCTGGCTGCTTTAAAAACTTTCCTTCTTCTCCTTTTTATTTTTTTTTTCCTCTTTTTTTTCTCTTTTTTTGAAGCAGTGCTTTGTGACTACAGGTTTAGGTCTTTTAAAGATTCAGACTTTTTTTTTTTAAAAAAAAAAAGAGAGATTAAAATTAAAGAAGATTCAAAATCTCTGATTAAGTTAATCCCCATCCAAATGATACTTGTCCAAAAATGAACTTTTTGAAGAGATAATAATATAAATGTTTCATGGCCCGCAGCTTTCTAAGTTCTTTTTCAAGATATGATAATTGAAGTAGTAGCAAAGGCTGAAAATAACACAAATATGGTTTCTGTGTGTGAGCACGAAAGCACTCATATTCATTTCTCATGTATTTGGGGATACCTATACTATATGCTTAAATTTGATGGCATTCAAATTTCACTTGGATAAGCCATGTTATAATAGCTTCCTGAAATAAATCATTGAACCATTATTGTTTCTGGAGGAAACATTTTATAATTGAAATATGCTCCCCCTGAGGGTATATACCAAATTAAATCACATGATGATATACTCCCCAAGGAAGAAAATCATAATTAAATAGTATTTAAAATGCAGGATATTTTATAGCAAAACTTTCCCTATGAAATCTAAAATAATGTGTAATCCAAAAGTGAAAAACACAAATTATTTTCACAAAAGAAAAGTAATAACTACATACAGATTATTTACTAGAGTATTTTTCTCCATGTTAACTTATTTGACATCAGTTATGAAAGGAGACTCAGAATTTAAAGTAAAGCCCTCCATTTAAAATGCCACATCCATCAGATGTGAGGAGACAAGATGATAGGGAAAAGCAGAGTGTACACGCTCATAGTTTTTCTAACAGAAACAGACAGTATTAGAGATTTCCTCTTACATGTCAGCTTTAGATGAATTCCCAAAGACATAAGAGAACAAAAAAGTAGTGTGTAGAGAATTAGTGACTCCTTGTCATCTGAAAATCCATGTTCTTCTCCCTGAACTTGCTAAGAAAACTGCAACTGGCAGCTATGAAGAGTGACCAATGAAGATCCTGATCAGTCCTGCCAGCAGCTATATCTGTGATGACTACTCTCAAGGAAACCACTATTCAATGGAGCAGTTCTTTTATTTTGGTTGAGGGTAAAGCAAACAGCATCAGGAAGAGTTACATGTTTATGTTTCAGAAATATAAAAGAGGATACACTCAACTACACTGTCAAATTGTGACACATTTGTTTCTATGGATCAAAATTCAATTTTCTTATGTTATTGGTTATACAACTCTAGTCAACAGTATGGCACAGAACTGAATTTTGTCACAGAAGGCAAAGCCAACATTCTCTTGTTGAACTGGTCTGCCATGAAGACTTACAGACAAAATAAAGTGAATTTCATAGGTTCCAATCAATTTCTCTGCCTGATATATTTTTTTAAGCCTTAGTAATATTGAAGATGGACAAAAAAAGGGGTCAAGAAAATGCACCTTCAGGTTACTTAGACGTGAAGGGAAATCTATTGCTTCTTTGAAATTACTAAAACTAAATCACATCTGGGGTCTGGAGGAAGTTGGAGGGAGTTGCTTGGAGCATGCTCTTTGGGCAGCACAATGCCTGGCTGTGGTGGTTTTCTGCACAATTAGTGATCAATTCTTTGGTGTTCCACCTGGAGGTGTAGCTGGTGTAGATGATCTTTGGCCCAAACTGAACTATAATTGTGGAAATGGAGTGGGTGAGATAGGCCTTTTTGAGGGTAGACATGATGGTCTAGAACCTAGTTGAGATCAAAGTGTTTGGGCAACCTCACCAATTGGGTGAGGAACATCTTCTGAGCCTGGCATTATGGACTGAGAACCTCATGATCAACAAGCTAAGAAGATGAAACACCTTGGGAGCAATTGAAGACCTATATGTCATGGCCACTCCTAAATCTCTGCATTAGGTTTTCCTCTACTTTCATGGATAATGGTTTATTTTGATGCAAACTTGAGTTTGTAGAATGAGTCTAATCAAGGTTTTTTTTTTTTTTTTTTGGTTTAATGACATTAAAATTTTTGTTCACATGAAAAAAAGCAAATTTACAAAATAAAAAAAATAAATAAATCATACCCACCTTTAGCTATACTTTGAAGGAATAAAAGAAATCATACCAAATTTCAGTTACACCCCACTGGAAATTAGGAAATGGGGAAATAAATAAGTGTTTAATTTTAAATAATTACTGCTTTGTAGATTAATATTTTAAGTATGAAGTCACCTCATCTTTGATTAAAAAAAAGAAGAAAAAATCACTGTCGTATATGGGCATACAATATACCCCATGAAATCTACTTTTCTTGAGTAGTAAAGCAAAAGAGCTAGAGGAACAGTTGGAGAGTATTTTATTTTACAACAACACAAGTGTGCTGATAATCTGGAGTATCAGGCCCATCTGTAAATTTCCCTAATTTGCCATGTCTTTCCCTAACACTACCAATATTGTGATAATGCCACATGCTCTTGAGTACCTGCTAATGCCAGGCACAGGGACAAAAATCAGGCACAGACAGGGTGAGCTAATATGAGATTGTAAGTCTGGGGACTGTGGCATTGTCTCCAAATAACCCCCAATTATCACCATCTCACAGTATTTACTTGTGACAATCCAGAAAAGTCACCAGTTTAGGTAGTATGAGCTAATTTACTTGATTAATTCAAATCCATCGACTTTCCCCAAAATAGT
Organism: Callospermophilus lateralis; assembly: GCF_048772815.1. Taxonomy (NCBI): domain Eukaryota; kingdom Metazoa; phylum Chordata; class Mammalia; order Rodentia; family Sciuridae; genus Callospermophilus; species Callospermophilus lateralis. The sequence continues at coordinate 60,320,338 of NC_135320.1, read as the reverse complement.
GCTTGTCTGTTTTTTTTTTTTTCAAAATACTTTCTATTTTCTAACATTTCTAATCTTATTGTCCTTTCCTGGGAATCTGGAAATACACACACACACACACACACACACACACACACACACACACCTACACCTGAGATTGAACCCAGGGGTATTTAACTACTGAGCCACATCCCCAGCCCTTTTATTTCATTTTAAAATTATGAGACAGGGTCTCATTAAGTTGCTTAGGGCCTCCCTAAGGAGTATTCCAAAGGCTGACCTTGAACCTGTGATCTTCCTGCCTCAGCCTCCAGGTCACTGTGCCACTGTGTCCAGATCTTTTCATATATAATTAAGAGGAAAATACTGAAGCAGTCTCAGAATTAATTATAGCAAGTGATTTCACCAATCTTGGTTGACTAACAAGCAAGTATACATTGAAAGGACAGATTGCATCAAGTGGTAGTTTCTGATTGAAATAAAAAAGGCTTTGCCTTATTCTTCCATACCTATTAAGGTAACTGAGTGGCATTATTACGGGCTTACTTGCAAGCCTGTGTCTTCTTTTTTGAAACCCTTGTTATTGTCCTCAACTGCACAGTTCACACACAAGTATGTATCCAACAGATACAGTGAACGTTCTCAAAAGTACAGTTTTTATAACAAGAACTGCCACTATGTTGACAAAAATAAGGTACAATATGTAAGAAATCTTGACTGTACATCTAAAGTAGGGATGGCAGTAATAGTTTTCTTATCTATCTTAACATTTGATTATTTAGAAATTATTTTCATTATCTCATTATGTTTCTATGATATTGAAAAACAGTTTTCAGTGTTAAATTGATCAGATAATATGAAACCTGGACTCTTGGCTCAGACTTTGAAGGTACTATAATTTGGATTTTCTAAGTTTTTTCACCTTAGTTTCAAAGAGGGTACATCTTGAACACCTTACTGGGTTTTTTTGGTTGTTTCTACATTATCAGTGTCCAACATGTCTGACCCATGGTAGTATATTTTGTTGAAAAAAAATAAACAAAATTACATTCAAATCAGGTTGGTCTTCATTCTACATATGAATCCATGTCTATTAATTTTGGATCATTTACTGGGAGTACATTTCCCTTGTCATCCTGCCTAATTCATTCCTTTTTTAAAGTTTACTTCCAGTAACAATTCATTTTTAAACCCTCGTTACTTATTATTCCATCATAATTCATCCTTCCAATCATATATTTTCCAAGCATTTATCCAGTTATAGTGCCAGTCCAAGTTCTGTGGCAGATGAGTTGCAGATCCATGACCTGAAGAGTTTATATTTATTTCACTCAACTTTGTGCTCAAATAGTATTATATTATCTGGAGCACTATCATTCCCTGAATAGATTCTAAGCAACATGAGGTTAGGAAATAGCCTTGTTCTTATCCAGCACCCATGGTCATCTAGCTTGCCATGGAGCAGAGGAAATGTTTTAAAAGCTTTTCTATTGATTGGATTCTTTTCTAAATTCTAAGGACGTATTTAGAAGTTTACTGCATTTCAAAAATAAATTCAAAATTGAACACTGAGTATGACCCTTCTATTAATTATCATATTTACTCCCATATTTCTCAGCTATTTTTGCTGTAACTTGGAGAATGGGAATCCTGCCAGCATCTGGATTTTCCACCTTTGGTAACCCTCATTAATCTTTGTGATTATGGTCACCATTTACCAGGAGCATCTAAAATTACACCACAATTACTAGGAATATTAATTGGAAACTGAATTTTTTTTTTACTTTGTCTCATTTATTTGCAAAGCTTTAATAGTTTAAACACAGGATTACTTTTAGGAGAGTGGCAGTTTTTCAGAAAATGATCAAAAATAAATAAGAAGACAAATAAATGTACAAGTAATCAAAGAGAAATGTTTATACTTTTTAAAAAAAATTTTAAATTTTTTTAATAGACTCAGATTCATACCTTCCACAAAGCTGTATGCTGGAGGAAAATGAGCAAGATGGCCACATCCCAGTCTGTGGAACCATTTCCCCAAAGCCTAAGCTTCCTTGGAGACCACCTTGTCTCAACGTAGGCAATTCCAGGAATGTAACAGAGATCTAAGAAGAGGGTGTCACAACAACAGCTTACCTGTGATGAAAGGACAGATGCATTCCTTTCTTTCCTTTTTCTTCACTCTAGCCAGTGGCAGCCAGTGACTCAGGTTTTATTTACCTTTCCTCAGGCCTGATGAGGACATTATGTTCTTAAGAGATCCCTTAAGGTTGTTTCAAAGGAACAAAAGAGTAGTGAGCAAAAGAAAGAATCATTATAATGAAAAAAAAAATGTTTTCCTTTATCTCCTATTTTTTTTTTTTTGGTATGTTTTTGAGAGATGTGAAGGAAAGAAAAGTACACCATTTTCCCCCTAGAATAAGATTTTGGATCATTGTTGCATTTGATTACATATTTCTGCAAACTCTGTGTTCTTGAAGAAAAATATATTTTCTCATGTTTTTTTTTTTTTTAAATGGATGCCTATACCAAAATTTGGCTCTCATTTCACAGCAGAAAGGAGAGAATGCATGGATCCCAAAACTATGAGCTGTATGCATTCCTCCTGCAAACTATCCCCTAATCAGGCATTAAAAGTGTCTCATTTTTGAGGTTATATTAAATCTTTTTATATTTCCCTTTCTGTCCTGGATGTTACATGTCAGGATGCAGCCAGAATAGGTGTAACATACCATAGAGACTGTTGGTTGGTGCAGAGGGAGACACAGAGTTTGATCGAGACCTGCTTGCTGAGGTGGGCTGGAGCTCAGAAGAGCTGCTGCAGGGATAGGAACAGAGTCTGGCAGGAAATGTGTAATATTTAGGGGACATTGATTCAGAGATCCCTAGAGTGCTACAAGAAAGAGTTTGAAATTGAGAAGGAGTAAAGTAGATGCACAATCTGACTCTAGCAATAATTTTCATTGGAGTTCTTTAAGATTTCATTTGAAAAAAAATAGAATTCTGTTGCAAGAAGAAAGAAGAAAAGGAAAGAGAATAATTGATGATGATGATGATGATGATGATGACGATGATGATTTTGGGACTGGGGAGTAATCCAGGGGTGCTTAACCACTGAGCTATGTCCACAGCCCTTTTTTGTATTTTATTTAGAGACAGGGTCTCACTAAATTACTTAGGGCCTCCCTAAGTTGCTGAGGCTTGCTTTTAAATCATGATTCTTCTGTCTTAGCCTCCAGAGCTGCCGGTATTACAGATGTGTGGCACCATCTTAATAATTATTGAGACAGTTTAAAATAGGATAGTCTGGTTCAAAATATGTCATCCATATTGTCTGTGCTTGGCACATAGTGGGCATTTGGTGCATAATTCAGCAATTTCATTTAAAAAATGTCTGAATAAATAAATGAAAGTATCACAGATCAGTTGTTAACAGGTGAGCTGAGACTATGTAATGGAATATATCAACAGATAAACAGAGAACAGTGTTGATTAATTCGAAAGGTAAAAAGGCAGACAGGTAGTGCCTAAGTCTGCTGACTGGAAGTAAGGTCCTAGACATTGGGGCACAGTCTGGGGCCTGGGTAGAGGAGGGCAGGCTGAATTATGACAGCAGACAAAGCAGGGATTGACCTAGCACTTGCAGCAAAATGGGAATGCAGTTTTCAAAGGTGACACTAGGCTAGGGGCAGACTTTCAGAAGGGAGACTCAAGTACTTAAGTCGGTCCCACCTAATCTGATCAAGGTAGGCTCTGGGAGCTGGGTTGAATTGGCAAACAATCTCAGTCATGATTAGAACTTGGGAACAGAAGCTAAAATCCAGCCTGGGTTTTCACTTAATCTCTTTTCCCATGTTACCAGCAATAAACTCAGTTTCCTAAGTTTATTCAGCAATTTCTTTTATCTTTAAAAAGGTTTCATTGGGGAAAAATCACAGCTGGGTAAGGGAAAAGGTGACTTTTAGAGGCAAGAGAAAGAATTGAGGGAGCTCTGTAAGCCATTTCACATCTCACATGGAAGAGTTTGAAAACCACTGATACAATACCTACCAGGTAACTTCTTCACATTCACAGTTATCACGAGTGAATGGAGTAAATTAACTTTCTTGACAAAAAGTCTGATCACACAAAACAAAATGTTCTTTATCAGAGTGCCACGAAATATGGAGCATTCTCTACAATGCAATAATACAGTATTTACCAAGAAGATTAAGATTATACTTTTATTTAATTAATGTTTACTATGAGACTGTACATGCTCATGATACAATATTGAAACAGTGTAGAAATAAAGTAAATGTGGTCTTCTTCCTTTGTTCAGTATCATTCACAAGAATGTCAAAAAGTGTGCTATAAATGGCTTTAAAAATATTCTATAAATAAGCAAATGTATGTGTTTGTATTTTTCTTACGCAAGTGGAATCATGACATATTGAAGTTTTGCAACCTGCTTTCTGTAAATAATATTTCTTGAACTTCTTTCTATGAAGGGACATATTGATCTACAAATCTACTTTCTACATTAATCTATATAATATTCCATCTTCATGTAAGTTGTATTGTAATAAACATTCTTTAGCATATTATCTGTCCATTTATGTGAGTATGCCCAATGGATAAATTTCTAAAGGTGAAATTATTAGATTGAAAGTGCATACACTCTTATTCATAAGTACCATAATAAATAAATAGCATTTTTGTTTTTATTTAATTCTACACTATAAAAAGACAAACTATATTATTTTGCAGTATGTATAAATGTTAATACTTCTAAAAGTACTCATTTATATTATTAAACCAGAATGTACCATATCTGATAAATAAATATGACATCCTTACTTAGATGACATTCAGTATGATACATATTTTTTATTCTATTTTACAACAGCAAAAAAAAAAACAATGGGTGGAAAAATAATACTAATAAAGCAACATCTTCTCTTGAAGAAACAAGTTATTTATAGTTTAAACTGGGACTCAAATTTGAAGGTTAATGCTCTTTGTCAAAAGAAAACAACTATTTCACTCAAGTATTAAAAGTCTTTTTCTCCGTCTCACTTCAGGGGTGGATACATGGTTAAATGCAAGACAGGGTACAATATGAAAGAAGTCTTGCTGCTGAATGGATGAAGGGAGGAGAAGGTAGCTTGAATTCCTATAGCTGATGCCTTTGCAAAAGTGAGGTCTTAGATGCTCCCAGACTGGGCTTCAGACAAACTAAGAAAAATTAGCTCAGCTCTGTATGTTGAAAAAAAAAAAAAAAATCTGTCCCTTAATGATCCTTGGAAAATAGATGGTTTCCCTATTTTCCCTCAATGTGGAAAAGATGGTGCCATTATTCTGGAAGTTTGAGAAGTTTCTGAGTTCAAGGAACAATGAAAGTTTTCTTGAGAGTGTACAATAACAGGGATCTTGCCGCAATGGCATTATCCTAAAGTAGCAGCAAGAGAAAACAAGAAGCAAAGGCTCCTCACAGGGACTTGTGCAGCTGTGGTCTTAAACTAAGCTCAGGGCTGTGCAGACTGCAGTGCTGTAAAGAGCAGAAGGGGGGAGTGTGACTTTCAATGCCTTGCCAATAGCACTGTGTCCTGGGATACTGAGAGCAAACTCTGGGCAGTTAAGGACATTAAGGTCAAGCATTTAACAATGTTAGAGAAAAACAATAGATTTTGTTGTGGACCAGTGAAATATATACCTTTCTCTGTTTAGTCTGGGGATTTGGGAAACAAGTCTTATATACACTATCTATAAATACAGTATATTCACCACACATATGTAATCTTTGACAACCCCAGTTTTAAGAATCCATATGTAAAAAATCCAAACATTTTTTTATAGATGATGGTTTCCAGTGTGAATGTTTTGTATTTTCATTGTGGGGTGGAACCCAGAGCTTCATGCATGCTAGGCAGGCACTCTCCACTGAGCCACACTTCCTGTCCTTTGGTGTGTGTTCTTAAGTAAGAGAACAAAATAACTTTCCCTCGCTCTTCTGTCCCCGTTGGTGGGTTTAAATGTCAGGGCAAATAAGAGGGAATGTATTTCAATGGTCAGAAACCAAGTCCAAGAAAACATATTCTTAAACACAATATTCATTTATAAAAGACATATTGGGGCTTATGAAATTGAAAGAAGGGCAAATGGGATGCCAAAAAGATTTAATATCATCCAAGACCAAATATTTCATTGAGAGACAAAACTTGTCACCTGTGCAAATGGTCAGTCTGGTTCAGGTAAGTGACTATTAATAGTTAAAATTATATGTCCATAATGATTGCCATAATTTCTCCCCATCTCTGTAGCATTAGTTGTTTCTTTTTTTTTTTTTTTTTCAGTCTGGATACTTTACTGTGACATTCTGCATCAAGTATTGCATGATTATACCTTTTAGGACTAATTTTTATTTGCTGTATAGCTTTTAGAAACTACAACTTTGGTAAGATTAGGATCATTTTGATCTTCTGTGGCCCTCACCTTGCCTTTCCAGTCTGCCTTGAATTTCTCAATGTAAGTAGTTTCAACCTTCCAATCAAGCAGCAACAAATTCAAACAGAATTATGACAAATGCAGGGTCTGAAAACCCTGCCTGGCAATTGACATTGAAAGAGAATTAAAGCTTCTTACAGAATCACAGTTATTATAATGGGGCCTGTACTGTTATACCAACTATAAAACTGTTCCATTCAATTCAAAATTGAGGATGCACTGCCCATTCTGAATTTCTTCTAATAAAAAATTTGTTTTTACCCACTCTATCAAAACTTAATAATGAGTTCTCTTACTTACCCAATATTGTGAAGAAATCTTAGATGTTACTATATAGAGATTTCATCTTGTGAAGAAAAATCATAATTTGCTTTTAAGCATTCAACTCTCCGTAAAGGCACAGCCTGCTCTATCCCCAGCATGACTGTTGTGTGAACATTCTCCTGCCCCGACTTAGGACTATCATCATTCACGGTAAATAGACAAACCTCCTGACTATTCCCATACTTTTAATAGCATGCAAACTCTGTCCCTATTTTAATAAAGTCCCCATTTTAATAGCATGTCAAATCTAAAATGATCGAAAAATCATTCCAAATTATTCCTTTATTGTTACTTCTTTTTCTTATCTTTTCTTTTTCTCTAGAGGCAGCAAAGTACTTTTCTTGTATAAACAGATTCTTCTTTTTGTCTACATAATAATTCTTAGTTTACTCCTGGTTTTTCCTTCCAAACCAAATGTAAGTGGAACATTTCCAGATTCTCTAATATTTAATTAACTCTATACTCTGCCTTATTCCTTTGAGTGTAGAGATAAAGTTTTAAAGGCTTTGTGGAAATGGGACAAGGTTTGAGGACAGAGAGGGGTCCTACCTCATGTTTCATAGTAAAAGGGACCTGAATGAAATTTCTTCCTAAGTTTTACCTTTTGTACCCCTAATTTTAAGTGCTTGTTCATAGAAAGGTAAACACCCAGAATCCTTACAATACAATATCAATTTTGCTTGAAGCCTGTCTTTGGAGGCATGCCACTAGGAGTGTTTCAAGGATCTTGTTACAATATAGTTGCATTTATAAGAAACCCCTATGCACAAACTCTGTGCTTCATTGACTATCCAGGCTCCATACTGGAACCCATCAACAGCTTCACAACAGAACTGAACCAGTGTAGTTTGATTTATTAAAAGTCTGGAGAAACAGAACATTTCTTTGCTGGCACTGTGCAGAAAACATCAGCTTGTTTTCTCTAACTGTTGTCCTATTTATGTTGCAGCCAGCCTCAGAAAATGGTCCGGCTCCTTACTACTCCCACACAATATAAGAGCTTGTTTCCAAAGAGCAGAGAAAATTGACTAAGATCTGTGGTTAGATGACAGATGGATTCTGTTGCATTGCCAGAGACATGAAATTGCAGGTGACACCTGATATATGATAATAAAGAGCACCCAGCCAGTAATCAGCCCTTGGCCTTTATTTTTGTGATGTCATCAGCATGCAGGTGGCTTACCTGAGATTCTGAACAAAATACTGCACATTGTCAAGGGGTTCACATGGGTGACTTTTATCTCCCCATCTGTGTGATCTCCATTGTGATGAGTTTGGACAACAGCCATTTCTAACTCTATTTTGGTTTGTAAAAGGTTATTAGAAAGTTGTCTGTGCTCCTGTTTGTCCTGCTCTGTTCTTTGTCTTAAAAATAAAAAATCTGAAACTAATGAGATAGTTCCATTATATTAACTGTGACAGCATTATCTGCAGTGGTAAATTTACACAATTTATAGTAAAATCAATAAGAAATATGAGAAAGAATATTACCCAACATCAGCATGGATTTATATTGTCATGGTGCTGATATATATATGATATACATATCTGGTTCTGTGTATCTTATAGATTAAAATACACATTTCATACAATATATTTAAAATATGGCTGAAGAAGTGATACCCATTAGCTATTTTTGGGAAGGGGGCTGTTAACTTACTACTGATCTCTACTCAGTTCAGCTACTAACACACAAATAGTAGAAATAGTATTATCCGGTAATAATATTATAGCAGAGTGTGGTTGAACAATGAAATTACAAGTTTTCAAAAGATAAAAAGAGTTAAAAGTCTTCTAAATAAATTTCTATATGTAAATATTTTATCTGCTTCAGAGCAACATGATAAATAGCTGTACAAATGTGATGAGTGGATTCTCATCAGAGTCCCAGAAATTATTCTGTTAACGTCTGTTGAAATGACCCATGATAGAATGTTGGCTAAGCATAAGATCTGATTCCCTATGTATGTAACTTTCACAATTGACTCTTAGGAGCACATTATATCACTTTTTAATGATTTTTCTTATCAGTTTGCTAAGTCATGCAATAGTTCCTAAAACAAAAATCAATATACATCATGCAGACTGCCTTGGTTCTGATATAGAAAAATCCAAAATGAGAGAGAACTAAACTCAGGGATGAAATTGCATTTGGCTTAATTACAGACATATCCACTACTCCAATGTGCATATACATACACACACATACATAAACATATATACACACATATGTACAGATACAATGTCTGATATAAATGTATATGTATGTACATATACATACACTTGTAAAGCATCGGATGATTTATATGTAATGCATGTCCAATGCTGATCCTATTCAACTATTCAATGGCTTCCATCAGTACTGATTTCAGATAATCAAAAAGACAACTCTCAGCTAGGAATTGCTACAAGTCCCATGTATTACAATTAATATACAATGCATAATACATAAGTATACATAGGATAATACATAATATATAATATGCATATATTACATATATAATATGATATGATATATACAATGTATAATATAATCTTTGTAAATTTCACCACTGCTTCCAAATGTAAAACTGAAAAATGATCAGAACCTCATATCTATAATATATGTTCAATAATAGTGATTTTTGTTTCATACTTAAATTATTTAAAACATATTTGTGATTAGATTTCAAATTAATCACTGAAATGAGTGAATGAAATAGAAATAGGTATGAGTACATTTACTTAATTTGAAAATTTAAGTGTTGAAAACAAACTATATTTTTTAAAAAAAGATATTCGAGTTGAAAGACAAGATACAGATAAAATAAACTACTTTAGAACACTATTTGAGGAAAACAAATGTCTAAATAATTTATTAGAAAATTGACATATAGGGCTGGGGTTGTGGCTCAGTGGTAGAGTGCTTGCCTAGCATGTGTGAGGCATCAGGTTCAATCTTCAGCACCAAATAAAAATAAACAAACAAAATGAAGGCATTATGACCATCTACAACTAAAAAATTTTTTTTAAATAATGAAAAAAGAAAATTGACATCTGAAGTAAGATATTTTATTTTAAAATTCTTGCTTTGTAATACATTTCGTTTGGAGCCCTGAGCCTTAAAAATGGGCAGCAATAAATATACTACATGACCTTATTTTCTCTTATTCATTTTATATTTGTGTGTAAAACCAAAATTATGTAAAAATGTCTTACTTCACCATGAAAACTATGTGAATTTCTCTGCCTTTTATTAATACCACCATATATCTCTTTGTTTTGCAGATGACTCCTAAAAAATTCACGTCCTCCATAAATCCATCTTAGATTGATCAGAAAGAGATTAATGATTTCTACTGGAACCAATTTATCTCAACCTTGAAGTTTAAGTTCTACTCCCCTTGTTCTTCAATCCCCAACAAAAAATTTACACTTGATTTCTTTCCAACTTGCAAATGGCCAGAACATACTGTGAATAATTTTAATGTCCCTGTATGCCTCTGTGTAACATTCTTATTTTGTAGTATAAATCTTTTTCTTTGTTTTTATGTATCATTGCAACTTGATTCAGATTCTAAATTTGACAGATAGGAATTCTCAGACTGCAGGATAGGCATTATGTAGCAAAACTCCATCAATTTATTCACAATTTATTCTACCATGTACTAGAAATTGACCAGGAAGTTGGAAATACAAAAAATGAGACACAGTGACTTCCCTTAACATGTTCACTTTAATGGTACTTGGGGAAATGATGTAAACAACTGTGTATAGCCTTTATTACATAATCCTAAAGTTGTAAAAATCCCCAAATCTCAGTATCTGATTTAATTTCTTTCATTAAATATTGACTTGGTGGCTATGCATTGACTATTGCTTCACTATAGGATTGAGAACCAAGGAGAAGCTTCATTTGAGACATGTCATTTTTTGTAACATACGGGAAAAAAAAGAATCTTAAAGGTCCTTGTGATATATACATAAACTCCATTCAACTTCCATTAACCAAAGCAAGTCATGTATCCAGGCATGGTAGCAACATAGCAAGAAAATATACTCTTCCCATAGAAAGGCACTGTGAGTTACAGGGCAGCAGGTAGGAATGGAGAATTCTCCTACAGGGTGAACAACAAATTGGAAATAAAATATAATTTATAATAAATTTGGTGTAAAACAATGCAAGCAAATATGAAATGTATTCCAAATCTTAGAAATGGGGCCTTGAACATATATCATTTGAGGGAAAAAAGTGGTACTTGAGCTGGGTCTTATAGATGGAGTGGGAGTTTGTAAGGGTAATAAGATGGGAAAGGTATTCTAGATAGAAGTAAAGCTATGCATTTGCAAAGACACAAAGGCATGAAGAATCCATCTTGTTCAGGAAATGGTGAGCTGTTAGCAGAGTTGCAAACTTAGATTGTTTGTGATAATAACAGTCTGAGGTGAAATGCAATCTAGCAAATTTTGACCGACATGTTTAGAGTTCCCATGAAGGTTTTTGCATGAAGTGGGGTACCAGAGATTGAATTCAGGGGCACTTAACCACTAAGCCACATCCCAGTCTTTCTTTTTTTTTTTTTTTTTTTTTTTGAGATGGGTCTCACTATGTTGGAGAGGTATAATTTGAGCTTGCAATCCTCTTGCCTCAGTCTCCCAAGCCACTGGGATTATAAATGTGAGCCACCATGTGTGGTTGAAGATTGATTTTTAATAGAGTAGTGTCCCATACAACCAATTTTGGTCCATTATGAGATGATTAATTTCATCTCATATTCTCAATTGTAAAATGGAATTTTGGGTCAAATTATATGTAAAATTCTTTCCAAGCTATTATTGCCAAGATTCTGTTGTCTTCAGTTACTTAATTTAGTTGATTTTCCATTCATAATACGAATTTTCAAGATTTCACTTCAAGATTTACATTTCCCCAAATCTCAAAATTGAAGCAAAGTTTTCTCTTTTCTTGAATAAGGGTCCAATAATTATTTAAAAACTATATATATGTCTTGATATATGCCAACAAGTCCAAAATATGAAAAGCAGATTTTGGAATAATTATATTTGGAACTGTACTAAGTCATTTTAAAACAAAATGTATCAGTGAAAAATATTCATTCAGCAGAAATCTTCTCAGATTATTGATCTTAATTTTTCAGTGTTTATTTTCTATGAAGTAAAATTGAATTTTATATAAGTAGTAAATGTATTTATAATAATTTTCTATATGTAAGTGTTTTGTAAATAGAAAAAAAAACACATTGAATTAGGTAAATACATTCAAGATTGACCAGGTTATATTCAGGTAACAAACAATTCTTAAATCTCAGTGGTTTACAATATCAAAGGTTTGTTCTCAGTTCACCCAAAGACCACTTCCAGTCCAGGTAATTTTCAAAAATAGCCATACTAGTGGACTGGTCAGTATTGCTGGTAGATTTAACATTCCAAAAACCTTTCATCAATATGCATTTCACCATTCTGTTCACAGGATAAAGTGTAAAAGGGAGAGTGGAATACTAGCAATTAAGTCCTTCTACCAAGAAGTGGCATCATCATCTCTGCACACCATCACGTCTACCCATATTTCATTGCCCAGAGGAAGTCACAAGTCCCTGCTTACTTCATGGATACAGGCACAGGCTATATTCCTAGTGTTTCCAAAGATAGAAAATAATCATAGTGCTGTTGCAGAATAGCATTAATGACTTCCATCTAACATGGAACAAACAAGAAGTTAGCATTTGTTTACTGCCTACCATGTACCACATTGGGTTAGGACCTTTCCTATTTAACTTAATGGATGTTCAATCACACACACACACACACTCACCCCTTATTGGCATAATAGAGTATGGCCATCTTGCAAAAGGAAGAAAACAAAATAGTAACAGAAATTAAAATGATGCCTTAAATCTGCCCCCAAAGATAAGAAGAATTTAACTTATGAATTATTATTCCAAGACCTGTGTTCTTTGTATAATTATGGTATATTTGAATGTCTTTGCAAACTTATACATGTAACAAATAAAAACTATTATTCTTATACATATCACTTAAGAAAGCAAGTAGAAATTCTTTTGGTTATAACTTTATTCTTTTCTTTCTTGAAAACAAGGTTTAAAAAACATTAAAGTAATTAAATATCAGAGATTATCTGATTCACATGCAATTGAGGAAATCTCCATATTTCATTCTAACTTTTTTGAGTGTTCTGAATCTGCTCTTTTAGAAATTATAAACATCAGACTCACTGGATACAAATTCATCCTTTTTGTGTCTTTCATCCATCAATGGCCATAAGAATTAAAAATGGAGCCCAGTTCAGCATAAAATGTGAATCTAGTTACATGAGCCTTTTTTTAAGCTCAATGATAAGTAAAGAGCATTCATACCCATTGAATATCTTATCTCAGTGTTTCAATGAGGTAGGATGATGGTCTTGCAAGAGAGATTATTCAACATGGTCTATAGATTTTATTTTTAAGTTGAAAAAGTAACCTGCAATATGGCAAGGATAATGGTTTCTATATACTCTTGAAGGCAGTCAATAGCTCTATAAAAAGGCCAAGGAATGCATTGCCCCTTTCTTCCCAAAATGACTATTATGATTTTTTAAAAAACCTGAATCGACAATAGATTTAGTTTGCATATATTAATATTCACCCAAATTGTCTATTTTGGATATTAAAAAATAAGGATAGGATTTGTGCATATGAAACAAGTTCTTTCTGTGTTGCTGAAATTCTTGAATAAGTTCCACTGATTGTGCCTCCCTTTCTCTTCATCAGAACATGCCTAGGAGAGAGGAAGAAGGAAAGGGTGCAAATCTCTTCTTATGTAGTAAAAATAAGATTTATTTTAAAGCCTTAGAAGATAGCATAACTTAAAAAATTACTAATATTCAGAATTTCTAATTGACTATATTTCCTAAGCATTAATCTTTTGGATATGTTCTCAATATTTTGTGAAGGAAAAATTATTCTTGTTAACATACTTGTTAAAATCCAAAATGACGAAAGATCAAAACAGACAAAAAAATTTTAGACACTTAATATATGTAAGGAAATGTAATACATTTTTGAATTATCAGGTTTAGATAATTTTGGCAACTCATATGAAATTCAATATAATAGAAAATAGACACAATGAAATTAAAGGTAGTAAGCTTCTTTTCACAGGTGTTAAAAGATTAAATTAATTAATTAAAATAACACATTATGCAAACATTAAAACCTTGAGTCATGTTATTTTAATGAAAACATTATTCAAAAAAGACTGCTATACATTAAAATATTTATTAATTGTTCTCTTTGATCATTGAGCTGTCTATATTTTATCACTTATTTTGTATTGAACTGCAGTTATGATTTCTGATCTTTCCAACAAGTCCAAGAAGGTAGGTATTGTTATTCTTACTTATGAATAGCATTTAATAGAGGTTAAACATTATGAATTCTCAAGCCCAGGTTGATGGTGAGCAGAGATCCAAACCTTCTTCTGAGTGGTTCTAATATCTGAGGTCTTTGTGAATCATCACAGTCCCTTGCAGATAATGGCACTCTAATAACCCAAGTCATGGGGGCCAGTCAGTAATTTTACAGCCACTTTTTATACTTATGTTTTTCTCTCTAGAAAATGCTTGCATTTTTCATATCCCCTTTCATCTGTTGACATTGGTTTTTGACCTAATTGAGACCACCGTTAAATTTTTCAACTTTAAAAAAATTTTAATCATCAAGTATATATTAATATTTAGCAATTTATCCTTCTGTATACTGAGAGTAAATGATAATAAAATGTTTTTCAAAAATATCCTAACATTCTTTGTTCCTCTTTCCTTGTTTCCTTCTTAAATTTAGGCTTAGTAACTGCTTGACCAACAGAATACGATAGAGGGGATTCTGTGCCTGAACAGAACAAGAACTTAAGGAATGGAGCACTTCTACTTCCTGTCTGATATGACATGGAGAGGCTGTGACAGTCTTAGCTGAGATCACAAAGCCAGTCAGCAACAGCCACCAAACCTGGGAGAAAAGTCTTTTGAAATGATGCCAGCCCAGGCTTCAATCAAGAACTGTCCAGCCGAACACAGTCAACTCCCAGAACTAAGAGAAAGAATAATAATGCAATTGTTGCTGATTTAAGATTTAAGTTGACCCATTATGCAGCAAAATAGTGAAACCGGGAGCTAAAAATCAAAATCCTTAACAAACAAACAAAACATTAGTAGAAAATGAAGACATAAAATAAATGTCATGAAAAATATTTCATTCCTCAAAATAACCTTAGGAGAAAGTACAATACTTGTATGGGAGAAATGCACTGGTTGGTTGATGGGTGTACATTAAAAATATAAAGTGTGCCTATTTCCAGGGGAGGCATGTTTTGACCACCTTGTGAGGAGTAAGGCGGTTCTGTAGTGCTGAACAGAGATGTTAGGGAATTCCAAGTGCACTGTGGTTAGAAGGGGTGTTTCTCAGGTCCTGTCTACAGATACTAATACCAGTTTTAATTTGTTTCTTAAACTATTTTCACCAGATTCTGTGGATTTCAAAGAATTCCCTGCTCAGAAGAGACTTTCAAGTATCTGTTTTCTCTAGGCATCATAATTCTTTTTGGCTAACAATATGATGGACAGGAGAAGGATGTGGGGAATTCTAGGAATGAAACCAGGTGTCACTGTTGGAGAGGCTGATGCCAGTGGAATTTTTTCAGACTGAATTGTGTCTGTCATTGAGGGATATGGCACATTCTTTTAGGAAATTTTAAAATATTCCAATATTGATTTCAAATAAGTTCAGAGAAGTATTTGCCCTCTTAAATATAATGTGTCTTACATGAAGTCACTGTTTTCAGAAAAAAGAGAAAAAAAAAACACAGAAAAATGTGATTGTATAGTCACACGTTACTTTAATAAAACTCTGAGTAAAAAAATTAACATTTTATATTGGTCTAATTATTCTGCTCCATACAGATAACTTTGGTGATTCAAAAAAGTAATAATGATAATAAAATAAAAGGAAGAAAAGAAGAGGTAAGAAAAAAGGAAAAGACAATAAACGCTGTATACACCAGATTAGCAACTCATCACCCAGCATGTCAATAAGACATGTGCTTTTTGTGTGTGTGCGCTCCTAGGATCTTTTAAATTATTGGTTATTATTTTTACAAAAAGGAAAAATTGCATAAAATAGATGAAACAACATGTTTAATTACATGTTAAATTAAATATGAATTTTGAAAAAAATATATGAATTGGTAATCGTAGGTTGTCCACATTTTAGTTAAAAGCATATCGATATGTAATACATTCAGGCATTCACAAGAAAGTCACATAATCTAAAGATACGAAATGATTTAAAAAATTCAAAATCATAGTTTATGTAATTAAAGGGAATCAGAGAGGTCTTGCTACTTGGTTCATGGCCAGGGAAAAGACCTTCTGTAGTACTGAAATGAAGCATTATTACTGTCTCACTTACTCATTCTTGGAATTGGTTTAGTGATTACTTCAACATCGACATCAGTGAAAAACATTTGACATCTGGCCTCGAAAATCAGACAGTCGACCACAGAGACTTTGATTAAAAAACTTCATGTAATTTTCTCCAATCAGTAGCTGGGCCTTTTCTTTTATCAGAATGAAGGTTGCTCTCATCACCTGCAAATTTATACTAAGGCTTTAAACAAACAAGCATGAAACTTTTACATGAAAATCCCTTCCTGAAGGAATACTTGCAGAGGAACTTGATGATTAGCTGTGCTGATGATTTGATATCTTCAGTGTGAAATAAGCCTGGAATCTTTTGTACTTATTTTTTTTTTAATCCTGGTTACATGTGTGCATGTATATGTGTTTAGCCTTCATCTCATAAAGCATTTTTGAAGAAAACTTCTACATTAGCTGCTATTGCTTGCTGAGAAAAGAGGGGAGAAAGGAAAAAGCGAAAGCTCCTTTCACATCATCTGTGTGCCAGGCACTATTCTGAAGTCAGAAATCATGCAAGCCACTAGGGTTCTGTATGTTTAACCTCCTATAGAGCAGAGCCATTCCCATTACTGAGAAGAATGAACCCTCAGGGACACAACAATAGAGATCCTGAAATGAACTGCATTGCGGTATCGCCATGAATTAAAGTCTCCATCAGAGGCTGTGGCTCTTGGCATTAGAGAGCAAGGGCTTCGATGAAGTCGAGCAGAGAACTCTGCAGTAATGAGCCATCCTGCTGCCTTTTCTCTTTGAAGACAATTTATATGATGAAACTTGATAATTAACTTATGTCCAACAAACTAAATCCAATATATCTGTTTTCAGGTCAGAGGCAGTGGCTGTAGTCTCCTGGAATATGCTACCCCATCTACTAGTTCCTTGACAAGGACACAGTCCCTGCTAATACAGTGTCACAGTAAATTTGCTTATCTCTTAAGAACAACGAGGTGTGCTGTAAAATATGTATGTCCTATCAAAACATTCATAATAAAATCCTAATAAAATTAGAAAGTTGGAATAAAAAGAAATCATGGTCTTCAATTGTATGTCTTGAAATTACCTTCAATAATGGCTGATACATTATATATGTGATGACTATTACACACACACACACACACACACACACATACACACACACGCACACACACGCACACACACAACTGCCTCAGCTCATGAGCACGCAACTGGTTTCACAGTCTCAGTTTCCAAGGAAAGAAGACAGCGTGATGAAGCAAAAACCAACTTTTCCCAATTCTGCAACTTGATCTTTCATGGTTTACAAATTGTCATTGCACTATTATACCCTGGAGAATATGAAATCTACTCAATGATTAGAGACACAGTCAAAAAAAGAGAGAGCATTTTCTTTTTGATACTACCTGAAATAGAAAGCAAGAAAACATAGAAGGTGAAAAAAGAGAAACACTTGGATCATTTTTCAAAATGTCAATGTTTTATTTAAACCTGCCTGGGGCTGATCTTTGCACTCAATCCATGTACATGGCATGGTGTTGGAATTACAGCTCTCAGATGGAAAGAAAGAAATACAAGGTAGATTTTGCATTGCAAGTTGTGATCTTGATACATACTTAGAACAGTCATTTATTGGTCCATTGGCCTACGTCCTCATGAAATCTGATTGCATTTTTGGAAATCAGGCAGAGAAATAAAATCTGCTCTCGGAGATGGATATCTATTGGGAAACACTTTCATTATGTGACTGCTACAAGAAGTATTCTGCTGGAAAAAAGTGATTCGTTCCATGAAAAAATACATCTAGAGGAAATTGATATTTAGTTACTCATATCATCCATGCTTATAAAAAAAGAGATTCTATGTTTTCATCATGTAAAAACATTACATTATTAATCTTTCTAAATGTATTTATTGGTAAAATGCCTACCATCAGAATCTTAAAACTGCTTCTCACAATTTCCTTTTAAATATGAAATCTATTGCTGAAAAATTAACCCCTTTTTAACAATATCAGGTTAACCCATTATGGCCTTAAATGTAGACATATTTATAAGTAAAGAGCATGATTTTATGCCATTTTTTAAATTTTTTGGTGTTTTAATTACTTTATAAGGAAAATAATGTAAAAAATGGTTGATTTTGTGTGGCATATCAGTGAAGCATTTAAATCATATTCTCAAAGTTGAGTAGCTATCAGAACAAATGTCTTCATTCTAAATCTCTAACCATGGGACTTTTTTAAGTGGTCAATTGTAATATACCTGTCTCAGGTGGCATAGCCCAATGTGGGGAGTGATCTTGCTATACTAGTGTCTTGATTATAATTAATCAATGTTCTGTATAAACTTATATATTTAATTGTTGTAAGATGAATCCTTAGGCCTAGATAAAGCTTTATATTTTACATCATGCTTTCTTGTTGTCTATAAAACCAAATTCATAATTTATTAAATCCGTGGTATACAAAGATACTGAATCCTATTCTCTGTTGTTAAACATTGGTCAAATAAAAAGGTGTCCATTTTTAATAAAGTAAGTTGAATTTTTAAGTCATTATTTTCCAGCAAACAAAGTTCCCTGATGGCAAGTGAATCCAAAGCACTTAGAATAATGCCTAATATATCAAGTGCTCAATATATATTTGTTCAATGACTGAATTAATTCTGAATAAGAAAACCAATGTTATATATAAAGCAGGCCCTTGAAATGATATGAATTTGTCCGTTTAAGGTGATCATGAAATAGTGATTTATAAATAATTGTTTTTAATTTAAGTTTGGTTCCTTGGGGCAAGCAAGCCCATGACTCTAGTGGTTTGTGTTTGAAAGCTCTGGGGTATGTAAACAATAAAACACTTGGAAAGCCTTACAACACAGAAAAAAATCAAGTGCCAAATTTTGTGGGAGAGAAAATAAGAGAAAAAATGAGAGTTCAGAGAAAGGAAATTTCATCGGAGCATGGAGAAATCATCTGTTTAACAAAGAGCTGATAAGTATTTAGTATCTACCAGGGACCAGACAGTGCACACAATGAGTGTTGAGTAGCACTACGCAGGAAATGCTCTAGTTACAACCCCCATCCTCTTCTAAGGGGAATCTGATGCACTTAAGCTAACAGTGCTTGGGGAACCTGGGAAGGCCTTGCAGGGAAACTGACATTTGAAGAAAGTGACTCTAAGGAGTACATGGTCCAAAATGGACAGATTGATATGACACTGCTATGTGAAACAGAAAACAAAGCATTTCAGAAAAGCAGTATCAGGCCTTGAAAAATGAAATGGTGCGTTAATTCATTATTTCTATTAATCCCCAAATTCTGTGACTTGAAGAAGTAAGCTTATTTCTCTTTCAAGTTCGAGCATAATCAATGGAGAACGGATAGGTTCATCTCATTGCACAAAGACAGGCTCCTTCTATTGAGTTGCTCAGCCATTCTCAGCACAAGGCTTTCACCTACACTTCAAGGCAACTGCCTGAGTCTCTGCCAGTGTCTACATCACACTCAGTGGAAAGGAGAGAGAAGTAAGAGGTGCACTCCAATGTCTTCCAAGGTATATTCCCATTCTATCTATTCATCCTAATTCCCTGTGACTGCCACGTCACATCCCTTTGGTCCTCTTCTTCCAGGTTTGAACCCATCTTTCACTTCAAAAGACCGGACAAAGCCCTGGGGATTTCAAAGTTAGAACACTGGATACTGGAACTCTTGAATCTCTTTTAGGTTTTCTTATGCTTCGTTCTCCAGGGGAATGGGTGTGAGAACTTCAGTTAACAAGAATCTCTTTGGCTTAAAGATGCTATGAAAATGAGAATACTGTGATCATTTGTGGATAGATGTCTTCATTTATAGCCAATGATTGCCTTCTTACTCCAGCTTCCTTGTGACTAGGAGAGTGATTCCTGATGAGCTCTGGTCTGGTCTCCGAACTCTGGTCTACTCTCAGAGCCAAGGGACTGTGACTAGAAAGGACAGATTGAAATCACTCCCAGGGCACATAACATGCTAGCAGGTTGCAGTTGATTGACAAAACCACATCACAATGGCTGTCATCGCAGTGCCAGCATAGATCAGATGAAGAAAAGCTTCCTTTTTGTCCATCTGGCTCTTCATTAAAAAAAAAAAAATTGTTAGTTAAATTCTGATTCCAGGATCTTTATTATTGGAAACGATGCATGCCTCAGCAAGATACCATGTGATTTACAGTTTGGGCTGGGCCTCAGTGGAGGAAATTCAAACTGGAATTAGTTTGTCTTCTACCTGGAATGCATGTCAGATACTGAAAATAATAAAAAATGTCCTAATGACAGCAGCCAACATTATTCCTTTAGGCATTGCTTTTGCATGTTCTCATGGAAGAGAGAGAGAGAGAGAGAGAAAAGCTGGTTTTGTTTCAGTGTGTAGAACCTAAGGGATTTGTTCCCAAGACTAGGCACAGCATAGGACAACCTCTGGCTACCCTTCTTCATTAATTTCTTGCTTTTATAAGACATCATCTCAAAGAAGAAACAAAATCAATTTAAAAAGTAAATATTTTTTAAAAGATTGCTTCTAACTCCACAAGTTTATTTGAGACATAGGCATTAAAATCTTGATTATTTATGCTAATAAAGAGTTTTGATGCTATTGGAAACCAAAATTAATGATGTAACTAATAATACTACTATAATAATATGATGTATATATGAGCTCATATATAGTATTCTTCTATTTTTAAATTCACAACTAATATACTTTACCAAATGAGCATTTAGTACACATATATTAATTCATGGCTAAAGACTCCCAACACTAAGCAAGGAGGAAATCAATCTAATATCTAACATTGAGTATGGAAAAGAAACCCTAGGATATTTCCATTTGTTTTCCCAGATGTTATAAGTAACAAATCTGTTTCCCCTTGGGAAAATGTTTCCATTTCCATGAAATAAATGCATAAAATGATATGCAAAAAAGACTCTAATTTTTAGTTGGATTCCATCCAGCTTCTTGCCTTCCATTCTCACAGAACGTGAGCTATTGATGTTATTTATTGAGATTCCTTAGCTGAGAAGTTCACAGTTAAATCATTATGGAAGTTTGTAAATATGAATGTTTTATGAGCATTAAACATATTGCTGTTATACAAAATCCTAGATTCCATTGGCTAAGATATAAAACAGCTAGTTTCTGAGCCATTCACTCTCAAAGAAATAACTTACTTTATTTAACTTTTGGGCGGGGGTCCATCTATTCTTGTATATTCTGTTAGTATTTGTCTGTGCTATTTTTCCCTCCTTTGAATCTTTGTAGAATGAAATACAGAAATAGCCCACATGGCTCTCTTTCCCCTAAATAGATAAGGAGCTGGATGGTAGCATTTACTGAATAGCTATTTTTGCCAGGCACTGGACTAGCATTTAGCATGCATCATCTTATATAATCTTACCACAACCCCATGAATTGGGTATTACCTTTATTTTACAGTTGAGCAAACTGAGGTTTGGAGAGGTTAATAACTTTTCCAAGGTGACACAGCTGTTAAGGGGCAGAGTTAGGGCAAGAGCACAGGTAAATTCAACTCCATCATTTAAGCACTATATAATACACCAGCAGTTCTCTATGTGTGGTCCTGGGACTAGCAGCACCAGCATCCCTTGGCAATTTGTTACAAAGACAAATTATCGGGCTCTATGATAGAACTACTGAATCAGAAATTCTGAGCATTAGGATCTAACGTTCTGCGCATTATAGAATCTTTTGGGTAGTTCTGATGCTAAAGTTGGAAAATTACTGAATTACATTATACTTCCACCATAATGACATGTCTAAAGCTCATAAACAATTCATATTTGCAAATCTCCATAACTATTTAATGGGTGGACTTCTCAGCTAAGGTACTTCAACAAGTAACAACAATTGTTCACATTCTTGGAAAATGAAAGGTAAGAAGCTGGTTAAAATTCAACTGAAGTTTAGGGTATTTTTTGCATCACTTGTCCATTTAATTCATGGGACTCAAAAGACTTTTCTAAAGGGAAGTAAATCTGTTATTTATCACATCTGGTAAAGCAAAGTGTTCATTACTTGATTTGGCTTTTGCCAGTCAAGAATAAAAACAGTATCAACCAGTAAATAGTGTGCAGAAAAATTCTCAATTGACCGGGTTGATCAGATACTCAAGATTTTGGTGATTCCATATGGGAAGGAATTGAGGGGAGAGGCAGAGAATTTAAATATTAGAAAAGCTGGCAAGATGAGATGGGAGATGTTTCCTTTGAGCAAAATTAAAATTCTAGCTTCCTTGTTAGGCAAGCATGCTTCTGCACATGAACCATAATACCAGAATCTGGCCTATACAGAGAAAATAACCTATATTAACCGAGGGAATTTCATGCTGGTAAAAGGGTGTGGAGCAGTCAGTGTAGTGTTTCCAAAAATATGAGAGAGAGAAAGCTAGAACACAGTTTTAGTGAAAACATGCTTCTTAATTCATATTAACTGTCTATTAGGATTGTGCTTACTGATGTGAAAGGTTTGGAAAAACTATGTGAGATATCACATTAAAACAGGAAACAGATGGTGCTTAACTGGGTATGCAGGTGAGGAAGCAGGAGCTTCCTCATTTGGCTGAGGGATGCACAACAAGAACAGCAGCGACCTGTTTGTTCTTCAGTCCAAGTCTGAGGAAAATATCAGTGTGTTTGTGAATTATTGTGCATCATGTTTAATATGTACTAATTTACTTACATAGAATCTAACATGATAACAAGAATATAATCTGACCAAAATTCAGTGAATTGTGGTTTATTCCTGCTACTACAATTATTTCTGATTATTAAAACTGTTTCTTCTCATGTTAATATAGAGCATACTGGGTTTTAGAGCATGAAAGATTCAGCACAATTTTAACCATTTGAAAGTCAGGGTAATACTAGAATAAACTAAAATAATTTATAGAATGTACTAAAACTGGATTGCAAGAAAATTTATGTTAAGCAGTCACACAATAATAAAAACCAAAGATTAATTAACATAAAAAGTCTAGCTGTCATATTTCTCTAAGTAGAAATAATTTTAATGTAATTTTATTTCACTGATTGAGCCTCCAAGTAGGTCCAAGGTAAAGTCAATATGAAAATGAAAGGCACCTTTAGGCCAGGAGGAAAACAGGACATGATCTCACCAGCTTCAGAATTAGAACCATTGAATTATTTTCTCTGCATGTTCATGCACATGCACACAAATACACTCACATACTCACACATCTTTAATGATATTTATTATTACTTCCCAAGACTGGAAAATTTGAAAGAAAAATAAACAAGACTAGAAAAAAAAATCTATTCAGTCTGTCATGGGAAATTATCAAATAGCTAATGCATTGAGTTTTGTTGTTAAATGCTAGTTTATTCTAATATAAAAATGTTCATTTCATTAATTCTTAATACATCAAAGAATTAGAGGTAAAAGAGAATTCTTTTGTAAAGACTGTAACTAAGAAATTAAATCATTCACCCAGGGTCAATAATCTGATGTTTTCCCATATCCATAGCAAGTTTACACTATAAAAAAAAATTTGGAATTACAAAAAAAAAAATTAGTTTTCTAAGTAGGACTTTAAGGTACTAAATAAATTATGAAATGGCTGAGATAAAAGCATTTGCTTTATTCTTAATGTGTGGATCCCTGGAACACAATGAATTCTTCACTGTACCTTGCTCAGTAAATGTTGGCAGGATCAAATGGAGGAATTCTCTAAAGACACCTAGGTTGGGCCTGACACAGGAAGGAACATAATGTTCGAGAATGAAGAAGAAAGGGTATCTTTAGGGTATTATGGGCATTTGTTTAAGGCTCCTAACCCATTCTATCAGGGACATGATTGAACCTCTCTGATTTTCACTACTGAGGAGTGGAAAACGCAAGTGCATTTTCTGTATTTAGGAAGCATCGTGATGTTTATGTGTTTTGGGCACTTAGCTAGTATTGCAAAAGTAGCCAGCTGAAGTAACCTGCAAAAACGGATCTAGACTCTAACATATAACAGAAATGAATAAATAAAAGGGTGGTTCTATGCTTCTATTATTTTAGATAATAACATAGAAAATGCTATATTTACAACCATGTATTTTTTGTTAATTCTCACATTTGTATAAATATTTCTAAAACCAGGATTTTATGAAATTTTTAAATTTGAAGAAATGTCAAAAGTTAATAAAGTGTCATTGGCTCTTGCACAGAAACTGAAACAAATATGCTTTCCCACTTACCCCCACCCATAAAGTCATCCAAAAATAGCAGGCTTGGATTCCAATCCTGAATCTTCAGGCTTTGGCAAGTCTATTAATGTCCCTAGGCTTCTGTTATTTTTTATTTTTATTTTTTTTAGCAAATCAGTACTTTAGTTTTTATGAGGTTTAACTAGGATGAAATATATATATATATAACTGCTTAGATACCTAAAGTTTTCCATGAAGTATTCTAATATTTTAATAGTAAAATATTAAACATTAAATATCTAGAAAGAGAATGACTGGGTTACATTAATTTCTTAGTTAATGGAAAGTGACTTTTTCAACTTTTTCTAAAATGTACTTAAGAAATAGATCAGTTTTCTTTCCTGCTATACTTAGAGAAACAAAATCTTAAGATTAAGTGGTATTTAGCTACCAGTTGAATAGCTATTCCAACTGTAACATTGCTGGATTTCATGCCAAAGTGGTTTAGTCTGAACTCATCCTGATCCTAGGATCCGTATAAATCTTATATTTTGAACCTAATGCCTAAAAGCAGGTGATTTTTTAAAACACCTTACCTTCATACACACACACACACACACACACACACACACACATACACATACATATGTATCTGTATATGTATGTGTATATGTGTGTGTATATGTATATATACATATATATATTTATGAAGATGGCAGAGTATACAGAATAAAGTCATTACTGGTTAATGTCATTTTATCTTCAGTGAACTAAGTATTTTGTAGTAAAATCTTGGTCTTGAATATATCTGATTTATTGTCAAAGTTTTAGAAAACATCAAATGTCTTGGTCATTTTTAACTCAGTTTAAGTTAAAGAAGAAATTAAAAGAACACATCTCTACATATCACTGCTCTGCTGTTCAAGAATTTACCAAGTACATGGGATAATTGAACACATTCACCCAAGTAGCATTACCCCCAAACAGAATGGGCCTCACTGAGAAAGTGAAAATGAATGGTCCTGAGTCTGGCTGTGGGAGCCCTGATCTTTATAATATGCAGCATTTGCCCTGGTGGTTTAGGAGTGACATAATTTAATTGTGGATATGTTACCTGAATATAAGCAGATTTGACAAATTTCCATTTTACTATATTTAATAAGTGGTAATATTTGATTATTTATTTTTATAGCATCTACATGGTGATGATAGGAGAATCTACTTTTAATTATGCTTATAAAGAGAAAAAGAGAGTGTCACTGACCCTTAACTTTCTAAGATGGTTCTATGATTCACATGGAAATTTTTCTCTTATGCTTTCTTATTCATTTGTGGTAAGTAATTAAATAATAATTGTGCAAATAGTTAAAGCACCTTGAGTGGCCATTGCGTATCTGTTTTCCCTCCAAGATTATTAACAATTTTAGGTCAGGGACCATGTTCTATTTGTGTGTCCAGGAAGATGGATACTGACACACTGAGGGCTGGCTTCCATGCTTGTCAGGGCACTGGAGTTTTTCCATGTGCCCAGGACTAGGAAATCATTCCAGGACAGGCTACAAGATGGTTGACACAATGGCTGGGGTGGGTGGGGCACTTAGGCAAGATTTTTAACCACTGGTATAGATATAATTCCACCCTGGCCCAAAATTGTCTTTGTGTCTTTCCACAGTTTCTGCATGTAGTAATCTTCAACAACTTTGTGTTGAATAAAAATAATTAATTTATTCCATATTCACCAATTAAAACTGAGAGAAGGTAGTCTGTTATTATTCTCCAGTAGGAACAGGCCTAAAATCAGGACTGAAAATATTGTTCTAGATAATCCACAAGACAAATGATGCACAGCACACATATACAAAAAGACAAATGGCCTGTTGATATTGGATTGTGCATAGGAAAACAAACAACCTCAAAAAAGGATGATTATGTACCAATGATACCAACATTCTTCAGTTTTCTAGCATAGAGTCTGGTTAAAAACATTCAGCCGGCAAACCATCCATGGTGCTAGATGAGTTGTAATCAAAATAGCTAGACATTGTCCAGCCTCAATTGCATTAGCATCTTGTGCCCAAATTCACCTGTTCATTGCTTACACCCAAGTAACATAAATCCACATTTAAATTATGTCACCTCCAAGCCACTCAAGTCAATTGTTGCACATTAAAAGTTCAGAGATCCCAGAGCCAGACTCAGAACTCAGTGGTGTCCATTCTCTGTTTTTGGACAATGTTAGCTGAATTATCAAGTCCAATTTACCCTTGAACTTTGTAAATTCTTATATGTAGAGATTCTTTTTTTTTTTTTTTGGTAACTTAAACTGAGTTAAAAATGACCCCTAAATCTGATATTTACTGAAACTTTGACAATGAATCAGATATTTTCACAAATTAGAATTTCAAGACAAAAATTCTGATTGTTAAGAAGCAAGAAGAAGAAACAAGAAGTCTCATTTAACAGTCAGAATTAATAGCCCCAAATAAAAGTTCCTAACATAATAGAGGCAGAGGGAAAACAACTGATGTGCTAGAAGTAATGAAGAATGACCAAGGGCAAGTAAGCAATAGAACTTTGTTTTAAAATAAGACTTAGGGGAAGATTATAACTGGTGCTAAGTAAACCACACTACAAAAAATGACTGAAACTTCATTAAGGAAGGAAGGTTTTTAGGAATAAACTCTATTTTTGCATAAAGTCATTTGAATAACACCTAAGAATGAAAGATTATCTTTTAAAGGAATTAACAGTCTATGCTGGTTATGTTATATTCATGAATATGTGTTCTAGCTAAACTTTTTTGAATCATGCCGATTTTCAGGGGAGACATGTTTTTTTTCTTTTATAGTTTTCTAGCTGTTTTATAAGGAAATACCTTCACAAACAGCAGCTCAATCACTCAAAACGTTAGAGTCAGACATTGTTTTATAAATGGCACCTGCACAACAAAGCTGTGGCAGTGTGGCAGGTAGCTGGAGATGCACACATTCAGTCTGTTGCATCTTCCTCTGATTCTTCATGCCTTCAACTAAAACCAAGTCCCTACTCCAATCATGAGCAAGTTCAACATTCCACATCTCTACATAAGATATAGCCTCTTCTTGTCTAGGACCTCCTTCCCCATTGCTTATCTCCATACTTTGATCTTTAGCTCATTGACACATTTGCTAAGAAAGTTTTCCTAATCTCTCCAGGTATAACATGTCCCTATGGCTCTGTTTGTATGTGTAAGATATAGCACCTACTGCACTCCAGTCTTCTTGTTGCTGTCTGATCTCCCTAAGTTTTAGTGTCCATAAGCCTCCTTTATTATCTTTGGATTCTTCACTCTAGTTAGTAGAAGTGTAGAGAATTCTTGACTTGTATGACCATATTTACTATTTGTTATGTAAGTAGAAACACACAGCCCTGCATTTCTGAAGAAGACATGCAAAATGAGGACTTCAAAACCCTATATATTTCTACTCCTTTGGACAGGAATTAAGATTTCTTAGAGAATCTCATGGGAAGAAAAGTGCACTGGAAGCTGAATGACCCCAAGACGTCTAGTCATGAACTGGACTCATTCTGTAGTCCTATTGCCAAAATTAGACTGTGCCTTACAAAAATCTCCAGCTGGCTCTTCATTTATATATATATACTTTAAAATAATACCTCAGGCATCTCTCTTGAATGGTTAATAAGTTATCACTAATAATCACTGTCCATGTTTTTAAAAGCACTTCTAGAAAAGGCTTTGATCTAAAAATGAGTGAATTCTGGGCTGCTTTCCATAGTTGACCCACTTTACCCTCCAGCTTTTGAATAGACTATACAAATCCTTATTTTCTAAATTAGATAATAACATTGAAAACAAGAAATAACATAAATAATAACCTAGAAAATAGATATTAAAGAAGATATTATATTATGTGTGTGAGTGATAATTATGCTCTCCAAATAATAATTCCTAATTGGATTTGTTATCCTGCTTCCCTACTTTGAAATTTTGTTTATGTTTTCTTCAAAATTAAATTGCAACGAAATTCAGTGATGCACTAAAATATTCAAATAGATGATATCACAAATATATATATATATATATATATATATATATATATATATATATGCTTTACTTTTGTGTGATTTTACCTAATTAACAGCAGTTTTGATATTTGAAAGGCATTAGTCTCTTAATGCTAATCTTTTAAATCACAGATTTGTAAGTAAATAAATATACTTAAGATATCCAATAAACTTATCGGGTTGTGGCATTCAAGCACAAGGAAGACTAAATTGCAAGAAAATGACAATGTATTAAAATAATAACATAGATTCTATATTCATACATGGATGTGCTATCAAGGCTAATACAACCATAATGTACTCTACCTAGCAATTCTCTCCATATAAAAGCACACTGCATTTTAAAATCTAGATATTTGGCAATGATTAATGTCATCTAAAGCAACCACGAGCATGACCCTCATATCTATATTTCAAAACCCTGCCAAGAAATGTATTCCCCAAATTGTCACAAACAATCTATTTGGTTTCATTGTCTCCTGATAAACATTTCCCATCAATTCTTTCAAAGCATACACTATTGACATACTTCCAGATAATAATAGCCCCAAATAACATTTTTTAACCTCTTTTTCAAGGTCTTCTTTCATAATAAAATGTAACTTTTAAAATTCATGTATTATCTTTATATCAGTGAAAATTTTATTTTGG
The DNA here is from genome assembly GCF_048772815.1 of Callospermophilus lateralis. Taxonomy (NCBI): domain Eukaryota; kingdom Metazoa; phylum Chordata; class Mammalia; order Rodentia; family Sciuridae; genus Callospermophilus; species Callospermophilus lateralis. Next base: position 60,291,187 of record NC_135320.1, on the reverse strand, counting down.
CTACAACTTATAATAAATAAAGCAGTATATTAAGCAAATTCAGCAAATGCTTTCAATATTAACCATCACATTTATTTTCTTCTGCAATCAAAAGCCACTGAAAAAATCAGCAAGTCTGAACACTAGTACAGAAGCAGTGTTTTAGCAAGTAGCATTTTTAAAAACTGACTTAACTCTTAAAGATCATATCAGTGTCTTCACCCCCACCTCACCAGCAGTTATCAGCCAACTACTGATCTATAAACTTACAGTGCCCTGGATTTCCAGACTCCATTTGTCAATCAATTTACCTACTTTGCATTAGCCACAGGGTTTGTGGCCAATGTTTACTATGCCAAAGAATATTTACTGAAGTAAGCAAAGTTGCCAATGTGATAATAACCCATGTCATCAATATTGACTCATCACACCTCCAAAATATATTTCAATAAATTACCATTCTCTTGTCAAAAAAAGCAGAATATACTGTAAAGTTATTTTAACAGAAACTCAAAAAAATCCTAGTCCTCTTTAGTTTATGAAAGCACTAATGAATTGTGTAGTAGATCCATTCTACTAGTATAATAGCACTTCTATATCACAAAGAAATGTGGAGCAACTCTTGGGCAAAAGGGAGGAAGGCATATACACACATAGTATCCCTGCTAGAGAGCAGATGTCACCTAACCTGAAGTTTGCTGTCCATTGCTGACTAGTTAAGAGGGACACCTAACTCCCTAAGTGTACTTGTGTTGTGCACTTACACTGTGCTCTTAGATTTCAGTACACATCTAGACGTGAACTGAAGTCCTTAATGAGAAATCCTACAACATGGCCTAAGTTGGACGATTAAAAACAAGCAAACAAACAGACAAACAAAAAACATTGGATCTGAGTGAATGAAAACTCTTAAGGAAATAATAGTAGCAGAGATGTCAAGTTCCCTCTAAGCAGGACCTACATCTACTCCACTTTTCCAGGGGAACTGCTGGAACCCAAACCTGCTTTGGTCAAGCATGGTGCCACTAAAGCCCAGGGTTCCTGCTCTTTACACCTTCTGGCATGTCAAAACAGAGTTTTAACTGTTTCCCAGGGTAGCAACAGCCCAGCTGTTAATAAATATGCATTTGGGGGATTGAAAGATCTTGGTACAAAATACTAACTCTACTTACTATCTGTGTGACTTGAACAATTTCCTAAGATTCTGATATTTTGTTTTCACATTTATAAATGAGGATAAAAATTGCATCTTCCTAGGATCACTATGCCACTGGTCTCAGAACCTAGAAAATATTGTTTGTTGTTGTTGTTATTATTCTCTAATTCAAAATGCTATGTAATTCAGAAAACATTCAGTGGTGAATGGTCAATATTTTATGACTTAACATTGAGTCATAACTCAGTACAGAATACTAAAATTCACACTACAGGATAATATGACCACCACCACCCCTCAAAATACAAAACAACAACTGGGCAGAGATTGAGATCACAGTGATGAGCAAGACATTCAAACCCATTCAAAGCATCCAGCTCCATTGAGAGGAACAGAGGTAAAAATCATCTTCAATACAGTGTACTCAGGATAAGAACTATGGCTTATGGACACAATAGGAGGAATAGATTACCCAGACATGGGGATCAGCATGTGGAGTGGAAGACTTACCTAGGAAGTGACATAAAGATAACTGAATAAAAATGAGCAGGCATTAAACAGGTACACAGTTTGGTGGAGGGAGATGAGGGAGGTAGGGGATAAAAGATCATGGTGATGAGAGAGGGTATATATGCCAGGAAGTTGTCAAACAGACACAAGAATAACCCATGCAAAGCCCTGGAGAAAAGATTGTTGAAAGTAGGGTGATGGGGAGCAATGTGACCACTGTTACAGAGACACAAAGTTGCATTTGCATGTAGCAGGCTGAATGGCAAAGGGGCTGGCAGGAGACTCTGGGGCCACATTGCTTGGAAGAGGGTATGGGACAGGAAGAGGAGAGCAGTACTTTGTTCCATTCCCAGATGTTCTGATTTAATTGATTTGGAAGAGAGGCTAAGTGCTGACACTGTTAGCAATGTTTGAAGCCTTTCTTGGTGACAAAACATGCAACTGGTATTTAGATTTAAATTAAATCCAGACCAACCTATGGAAAGGCAGCAGGGGAGTCTGTGAATGGCCTTCATGAATTAAAAAAAAGAAATGAGGTTATGATGTCATGTAGCTCCTCAATGGCTTTCCTGTTAGAAGATCAGCAACTTCTCACAGGCAGTTTCAGACCCTCCTAGGAAATGGTATCAATAATGCATCCTCAGGTCCAGAAAACACGTAACCACAGCCTAGACCAGGATTATATCCCTGATTTTAAAAACAATGGAGGTTGTATGCAAAGTATCCAATTCTGGTTTTATGCTGAGATATATCCTTTGGTAATAAAATAGAAACATTTGAAAATTCTTTGCTCTGTAATAATTATCCCATAATTAGCCGATGGCAAATAGACGGGCAGTACAAGCCTACATTCATGAACAACTAGTAGAAAATAAAGCAGAGCTTAAAATTTGCTTTGTTTTTCAAAAATATGATATGGGTGGTACAGCCACATCAATGTTGGTAGCAGCACAACTCACAATAGACAAGCTACAAAACCAGCTCAGGTGCCTGTCAATAAATGAATAGATTGAGAAACTGTGATTATATATATATATATATATATATATATATATATATATATATATATACACACACACACACACACACACACACACACACACACAATGAAGTTTACTCAGCAATAAAGAAAAATGAAACTGTGGCATTTGCTGGTAAATGGATGGAACTGGAGAACATCATGCTAAGTGAAGAAAGTCAAGGGTCAAATGTTTTCTCTCATATGAGGAAACTACAGCAAAGTAAGGTTGGGGGAGAGGGGTCGGATATCTTATAAATAGAAGATCAGTGGAGTAGAAGATTGAGGATAAGGGAGAAAGAACCAGAAAGAAGATATTTGGAATGAATTGACAAAATTACACTGTGAGCATGTATAAACATACCACAGTGAATTCCATTTTTATGTGTATCTATAAAGCACCAATTAAAAATAAATGAATAAATAAGCAGAAGGAATACCAGTAGAGTAGAGGAAGGGAAACAGAGGAAGAGGAGGGAAAGAAAAGAGTGGAGCACAGGGGCTGAAATGGAATAAATTAAATTCCAGGCATGTATGTTTATGTCAAAATGAAGCACACTATTATGTATAACTATAATGATTGATAAAAATATTTAAAAAAGAACTAAAAATACAACTTCAAAAAATGATAGGTCCACACTTTGTTTTTCTATTCCCCAGCATTACATGGACATGGGTAAAGTTTCAGGTATAATTTAATCATCTCTCAAGGTGCATAGCATATTGCATTCATGTGAAAGGAGCCCTGCTTTTTGGTTAGGTCGGAAATGTTCCTCCAAACTTATTTCTCCAAGGTGTTCACTACACTGGCATTCTTGGTAATGAATATTTGCTTTTGTGAATAGTAATATTCCTTTCTTTTATAAGTTATTGCCCCTCTCCCATCTATAAACCTCATTTGGATTAGAAGCCATTCGATATGAGGTTCAGCTTCCATCCAGAAAAAAATTACTTCAACTATATTTTACATTCACTTTCTCTTTCACGGATGTGAGAAAGGGGCCTTTTGCCTGTCGTCTTCGATATTCCCACCATTCGTTCTCAGCCTTCAATCCCCCACGCACCTCCATGTGCTAAACCTCATATCCAGATGCTGCAGGCTCTTGACTGCCCTTCAGAGAGTTGAAAATAGAGATGCTGTCATTCTGTGGAAAGTCACATTTATTCACAGTAGGGGCCTGGGTCTTGATGTGAGTGACGATAAATTCAAAAGCAATATGCAAACAAATTATTAGAGGATTTGGATTACCCTTGTCTCTGGAATTTTTATCAATAAAGTATGATTACCTATTTCAGCTACTATGACTTCATCATTCTTCAAGCAAAAGGAAACAAGTACAGTTTGTAGGATTTCTGCAAAGGGAAGAAGAAAAGCTGTGCATGATGCTTACTTCTAACGTTTAAATAAATTTCGCCCAAAAGGAGTTATTTTGCAAAGATCGTAGCTTTAGTAATCAATCAATAGATAATAACACGAGGCTCCAGAATGAAATCAAAGCTCCAGCACACACTTCTCAAAACCTGCCAGCAAGCAACTCCCCCAAGGAAGAAAGGTAAAAAATATCAGAGGGAACCTGGCAGTATCTCCCAGGCATCTACAAGATGTCTAGAAGTGAATGTCATTTTCTCACCAATAATCTGCACTTTAATCTTACATGAAACAATTTTTCACAAAAAGTCTCTGTTCCCTTGTATTTGATAAAGAAAAAGAATTAGAAATAGGCCCCATTTCTTTAGAAAAGTAGGTTTCTTCAGCTTTCGATTGGCCTCTCTCATGACCCCCTATACAAGAAGACAGATAATAAATATAATGATTTATACTGAAAAAAAGAGCAGTGAGGATAATGGCCCAAACAGTGCTGTCTTTTATTATGTTACCATAGTAAATAATAGCAGTACCGTTCACACCGGTATACTTAAGGTTGTAGCAGCGATTCCATTATAATTCCTGTTTTTCAGAAGTTTATAACTTGGTCTTGACAATATACCACAGCCTGAAACTAGGCTTTTTTTTCTCTCCTCTTCTTTTTGAGTCAAAAGCTGGTTTTCCTTGATTGCCATGCTATTATTGAATAATCTGCTTGGAATTAAATAGCATTTTTATCATTTATTCTGGCTATATTTTGCATATGCATTTTGAAACCTTTTTGTAACATGCCACACACACACACACATTATATACACACACTGTTTTGCCTACATGTCCAATATTTGTATTTAGGAATACATTTAATGTTCATTAATTGGGAAGATCACCATAATAACTTATTACAAAATGCCTGAAAGTTGTATGTTAAAAAGTTTTTATAGCAATTTGCTAATTTTGTAAATAATAGGATATTTCTTTGATTAAGATACACAGTCTCATTTGGAGATAGAAACAGAAATTCAGCAAAAGCTTGGTCAGCCCAATTCAACACAAGGCATTAGTAAACAGGTCATCTAATATCTTGGGAAGCCAGAAATGAAAAGAGCAGTTTTCTCATTTTGCCTCTTTTGAACCCTAATATGAGGAGAGAAATGAGATTTAGACTTTAAATATGGCCTGACTTAATTTTTATTGTCCAAGTAACTTACCCAATGTCCCCTTCCCACTGCCCACTGCTTTTTTTAGTAAAAAGTAAATGACCTATTCAGTAACTCGAGAAGATTTGGGAAACATAGAGAAAATTACACCCTATAACCTGTGTCTGCAAAGTCTGAAACTTACAATAATTTGGCACTGATGTTAACATGCTGACCAAGAAATATGAATAACCCTTTGGTGGGAAAAAGAAAAAAGGGAAAAAAATCACAAAAGATAATTAGGAGTAAACATTCTGACTCCATGGCTCTTATTTCGGCCTAAGAAAACAAAAGCCAAAGTTCACATTGTTTGCTTTTGAAAAGACAGGTTCCCTGGACCTTAAATTAGAAGGTACCTAAAGAATTCTTATTTACCCTTTCCCTCTGGGGACCAGGAAATATAGCTTCATCCTATGGCTGAGTAGAGATTGGAACCCTGATTTTTATAGCAGATTTCTAAGATTTAATTTCAAATATCAAAACTCTCTTAATTTCTTAAGTCAAACAGGGCTAAAAATGGAAGGGGTAACTATTTCTCATTTTGGAGTGGTTCTTTCAAATAGTTTAAGTCAAAGGGCAGGGGATAGAACTCCATGGTAGAATGCTTGCCCTGGATTCAATCCCTAATACAGCAAACAAACCAAAAACTTGAAACAAAAAACAAACCTAAAAATAGTGAAAAAGTAATTGTTTGGAAATTAACTAGGAAGAACTGAGGGGAAAAAAATCGCTTTATAATGACAACATTCTTTCAGCCACTGTTTTTACTATCAATTCACCAAATCCTGGTTTATAAAAACTATAAATATAGGTAATGCGACACTCAGTTTTTTATATCTTAGGCTCTTAGGCTCTTAAAGCTCTTTGGCCTTCAGACCCAGGCTAGAACGTGTACCACTGGCTCTCTGGCTCTCAGGCATTAGTATTTATACCTCTGGCTTTCCTGCGTCTCTAGCTTGTAGATGACAGATCATATATGTGTGTGTTTTCTGTTTCCTGTTTCCCTGTAGAACTATAGCTATAGAGGTAATTCTTATAATTTGTACAGAACTTTAACAGAAAATGTAAATAAAGAAAATCAGCATTTATGAGAGATTTCATTCAGAGAACCATCCAGAAAAAGAGAAAAGACACTGGAGAGAAAATGGGCAATGTCTGCATTAGCTGGATTGGAACTGTGCAAAGCAAATATTTAAAATTATAAATTAAAAAATCTCACATTATGACTGTCTTTTATGTAAAACTACCGGGTACTAAAATATGGGGGTAGAGTAAGGCTGTAATATTCAGTGATAAATAATATATGTACTTTTATTCCTTAATAGTAATCTATTTTGCATACAAATTTTTGCCTACTTAATCTTTCCATTTTTAAATATCCAAATCCAATGTGATCAACATAGTAGAAAACCATGAGGAGCCCTTCACTTGCTTTCATGATCTTAACACCAAGGCTCTCATGAATAATTTAATGGATATGATGGAGATACCCAGATGTGTCCCAAATGAATTTTTAAATTTGGGGGTAAAGTGAAATTTAATAAATAACGCACCAAAAGCCCAGGGAGAGAATGGCTGACCTTTGCAACACTCATCAGAGAGAAATATCACATGCGTAAGGCAGGAATGGCAGAGTGCTTATCAGTGCACTCAGTGGCCAGCCTGCTTGGGTTCCCAGCCCCATTCAAACATGTGATAGCTGGGTGAGCTGACAAGCCATTTTACATCTCCGTGTCCCAGTTTTTTCTGCTATAAAATAGAGATGATAACAACGCCAACTCTTAGTAAAAATTACATACCATTTGCTATTATTTCAGTTTTGCTGAGAAAAAAAATAATGATCAAGAAATGTCTGGGTCCTTAGGGCTGCTATGACGAGATGGCATAAATGGGATAGCATATTAACAGCAAACATTTATTTCTTATACTCCTGGAGACTGGGAAGTTCAAGCCTAGGTTGTGGGCAGATTTGGTGTCTTATGAGAGTCCACTTTCTCATAGATGGCCTTCTCTGCTATGTTCTCTCATATGGGTCTCTCCTGGGCTTCCTTTATTTGGATTATGAGGGCACTAATCCCAACCATGGGGCTCTGTTCCTATGGCTCAATCAGCTTTTCAAAACCCCATCTCTTAATGCCATTTCCTTCAGGGTTGGGATTTCAACATACAAACTTTGATGTGAATACTCAGACCCTAGCGAGAAGGAAGGGTATGTGCTTAAAATTGCATAATTTGACAAGTAGAGCTGGAGGAAAGGTTACAGTCTCCATTGGATTCCAGAGACCTGTGTCCACTATACCACGGTAACTCTTTAGTTTTTCTGTCATAAGATTTGAGGATAAACAAAAATGACCCTCAGGACTTTGTCATTGTCAAAAGTTTGAAGATAAAACATGTAGAATAACATAAAGTGGAGTGTCCTAAGGTCTGAGGTCCCTGGAGGATTGAACAAGTGTTCTTTCTTCTTGCTCATCCTGAAGGACTGACTGATGGCAGCTTCTGGACACTGGTTCAGGGCTCAGTGGGATGGAGCATACTCAAGCAGCAAGGGGCCCAAAATCACCCACTGACTGAAGGGAAAATGTAAACTCACCAGCTATCTCTTCAAGTAAGCTATTATTCTCGGCTTCGTGGTATGGATTTTTCACCATTAGGAATCACATAATGCTAGTAACACTTTTCACCAAAAGTTATTATTTGCTTAGGAAATATATTCCCACAGAATAACTAATATTGGTTATGAATATGTTTCTGTTATTGCTTTGATTCTGTCATACAGTGTTATGATTCTTTGGGCGTTATTGCAAAGATGCTCTGCATTTTCAAAATGATCATTAAGACAAGCATAATTAACATCAATTGTTCAAAGAAATGAATTGCTATTTATTATACAACACCCAGGCACATGAATGTTTTTCTTGTTCAATTTGTGTTGATTTAAGTGCTTATTATATGTGAAGGATATTGATCAAGTACTTTTGCAAATGGCCTCAAAACACAGAAAGGATTCCTTTTTTCTTTTTTACTACCACAAATTTCAACATGAAATATTTTGCCAGTATGCTACGAACACCAATAGTATAACATAAACCATGGAAAAATTCCAGGCTGTGTTGACATATTTTATGAATGTTATGGGATGCCAGATTGGAGGTGTACATCTGTGGGGGTTGGCCAGTCATCCTACTGCCGTCTGTGTATCTGTATGCTTAAATGAATTAGCTAATATAAAAACAGTCCATAAACAAGTTTAATGTCATAGAATTTCTTTTATGGAGTGCAGAATATTCAAATCTGAATAAACAAGTAGAGAATTATGTTCAACTGCTATTATTATATATAAAATGGAAAAGATGCAGCACCTTGATTGTATGCCTTATATATATATGGTGTCTGGCTGTTCTCCTTTTATTATCCATCATGTTTTACTGGCAGCAATCTTTTTGCAAGCTAGGATGGTAAGTAAGGATCTTTTGTCAGAGGACAGGAGAAACCATTCCATGCCCCAAGATCAGTCACTGACTACCAAATCCCTTTCTTCTTGAGGATAACCCAAGCCGTAATGTTCAACCCTCAACCCTAGATTCCCATCTCTGACTCTTTGTACAACATTGAAGTCACTTATAAGAGAGGCCCCCCACTTCCTATACCCGATCCAAGAATCACTTAGCAATGTGTCCTTGCCTACATATCCATATAGAACTCCCTCAAAGACAAGCCCCCAACTTTAGTGTGATGTCAACAGGATCACACTGCATTCTCTTCTCCCCAACCCTCTCCTTGTATTTAACTCCTTCATGATGCCTCTTACTGCTTAAATAATGTGAATGGTGCTTTTTTGATGTATTGGTTGACTTCAGCTTTCATTACATTTTTTCTTAATTCTTAAATATTATTTTGCTTGAGTCCTTATTTCTCCCTGGGTTCATTATTTGCTAAACTGTGTGTGTGTGTGTGTGTGTGTGTGTGTGTGTGTGTGTGTTGCATGCACTAGAACTATACAAATGAAAAAAAGGAAGCAAGGAATGATCCTGTAGGGAAAACTGTACATATACATATACAGCAGGTATAATTGATGCTAATTTCAATGGTGGGATTTTTAAGTGGGACAAAAAACAATAAAACTTTTATTTTTAGCTAACAGTTTGTGGGCTAATTTAGTTCTTGAAATCCTTCCAAGCATGATAGCTTAAATCTGCCCCAGATGGACTTTCTCTTCTGTTCAAATTGCTCGACAGCAACATAACAGCCATTTATAACAAAGTCTGCAGAAATGGGCTGGCACTTCTCGTCTTCCAAATACATTGGTCTGTTTGTAAGGAGAGTGCCCCCATAAATCACCATGAATTAAAGAGGAACACACCCGTCCCAATCAAAACATCAGGAAGAAACCATGGCCTAATAGATAAGAACACAAACAAGTGCAAAGCATCACTTGAGTTTTTACAGAAGGCCCATATTTTTGGAAGGCAACCAATGCTGTTTCACATGCTGTACTTTTTCTAATCTGACTGACTCACAGTCTTGTGATAGTGAGATAAGCTAGGTAGGCAAATTTTTATAGAGTTGCAATTACTGAAATTGTCATTACGCTGCTCACTGTAAAATAAATATAGATAGAAGTGAAATTATGCACAGGCTAGAAGTAGAAAGTGTTTTGCTTCTGTTTGCTAAATTAATCTCTTCCTAAATGGCTGCAGGCCAGGTAGGTTAGCATTTGTGGTTTCAAAGGTTTTCAGCGCTTGCAATGAGCCATGAAATTACTGCATGCTGCTGAAAATGGCAGCTGATGAAAGGAAAAGAGTGAATCCCAAAGGCAGAAAGACAGGAGGAAGCAAAATTACAGGCAGAAAGTCTGATTTTTGATGTTGCTCATTGTGAAATGTACACCCAAACTTTTAATAAAACATAAAACATTAATAAACCTGCTAACAATTCCTTACAATTTCTTTTGAAGTCTGAGTATAATTTCTGAATACTTATTAAAACAGGCAATGATTCAGAGGGGGTTGAGCAGGTTTCTATCTATGGTATGTGCTATATTGGTAGACACTCTACTTGTGACTTTTGAAATAAGATTTTTATTGATGTTTTTAATTGAATCACACAAAAGGATTGATGTTCAGTTAATACAAGTACCCAGAGCCTTTTAGTTTCCATTAGGATTAGCTAATCTTAGTTTTGATACTGTCACCAGCATATACCATAACCAGTGCTGCTATCCTGTTTTTAAATCATTTGAACTCCTCAGAATAAGGTGATGCCTGAGTCTTCCAGTAGAGGTTTTGAAAGCTCTCTCAGCCTGAGTGCCCTGTCCCAAGGGTTCTTACTTCATTCTCAGAAAGAATGTGAATCAGTTTATTTCACAAAACAACAAACACTATACCTGGCCATAGACAGGTAGATTATTCATGCCAAAAGTAAACATTTTCTCAGATCCCAGACTGTGGCTCTTGAGGACAGATTTTTAAACTGAAGGTGGTAACAGTTTTTAAATATATTTACAATGGAATTTCTCGACTTATAATGAAAACTACTAGTCTTGCAGGCTTTCAGGCATTTTCTAGCAAAGAGAGATTCCTGAGAAATGAACTGATTAACATTTGGAATTCCAAATTTCTGGATTTAGACAGACTCAGTCTTTGTGCAACTGGATTTCATTCACACTAGTGCTAAGGAATGCAAAAAGAAAAAAAAATAAACCTTCTTAGAGATTCCAAGCACTTACACTTGCATGATTTTATAGATTAATTACTAGCAAGACAGAACCATAGAGATTTTTGGATTAAATTCTGGTATAGAAGGCATAAATAATCTAATGACTACTATGCATGCCTGGTCAAATAGTTACTGTCACCAAGTTATTAGAGTGCTCTTTTCAAGGAAATGATCTGAACTGCAAATTGAGCTCAGCAGAAAGGAAGAGATGCTTCGATTTTAGCCCCCAAACCTTCAACAAAGAGGGGAGAAGCAAAGTCAAGTCACCCATTCATGCAATATTTAAAAATAAAACCCTAGAGCAGGAAATGCCTAGCTACCTACTGTAGTCATTTTTACATTCATTTGTACAAGTCCATAAAAAGCTATTCTTCCTTTTTGGTGTAACCTCCATTTTTCTTCTTTTTTTAAAATAGTCACAGTTACATAATTTTAGGCAGAGGTGGTTTATTGGAAATACATTTGATTCAGAGTTGGAAAAACAACTCTGCCACATAACCATGCAAAAACATTATAAAGAATACTTCCATATGGGTCTGATTTCTGATTTTTTAGTATCCAACTAATGATAGAAACACTTAGTAGTAAATAAGTATTAAATTAGTATTAAACACTTAGATTAAACAAGTGCATGCAGAGAATTTTCCATTTTGTAATATAGAAACTTTTATACAATTGTGAGAGATAATATGACAATAAATGTTTAAAACATTATTAGTTTTAAGATAAAGCTGATAAAAGAGGTAACCAAGAAGTCTGAAAAATTAATCAGGCTGAGGATATAGACAAAGTGACCATGTGTGACGGGCTTCTTGCAAGGAAAATCTGCCACCTTGTCACACACCTGAACTGTTTCCTGATTTCTGGAGGAAATTCTCTTCTTTTCTTCCTTACTCCTATTTCTACCTTACTCAATTTTAAATTGAGCTACAATCTTCAAGCAATTCAAATCAAGTTGCAATAATTCTTAATTTTCCCTGATCTGGGTCAGTACCAAAGCTTCAGTGAAAGGGAAAAAAAAATGGAAGAGACAAAGAAGAAAAGAAAATATATGTAAAAAAAGAAAAACACGTATGCCCATGTCTCAAACCAACTTGAAAGCATATTTTCTAGACTCAACTACATATCAGAAAAGATATTGACCTTAAAAGAATATGGTATAAGTTTTACCATCCATTTCAATTTAGTCACAGTCATACCAACTGTCAAGTTTGATCTGAAGTCCAATTGCAAATTCATGGGGAACAGAACTGAAGGATGCTAGTCATACTGAGGATGTTCAGGGTAGTTGAAAATCTAGCCATTTGCCACGAATGTTTCTGTTGTGATTCCTATTGTCACAGAAGTTCAAAAGAATTCTATTTCCAAACAAAAAAATTTTTTTTCTTATGCTGAACCCTCAGTATGCAAATAGCATCTGAACACTAGATTTTCCTTAGCAACCTCAAAACTAGTGACCACCAAGTTAAAATACTCAGAGATAACCCATCAAAGCTTTACTAAAATTCTATTATGAGTGTAAAGGAGATTTTGATAATTTTGTCCAAATTTTTATATGTCTATTCATTCAACAGGTGTTTATTGAGTGCCTACTATGTTCCATGCATTGTTGTAGACATCGGGAAACAAAAGACACAACTTCATGGCCTAATGGAGCTCAAATTCCAATGAACCTGGGCATATGACAGCGACTATAAATCAATTTCATTTTGATTTTTTATGCACATTAATTAAAGATGAGCTTAGAGAGCTATAATAAAATGGACTATGATAGTTTTATGTAAGTTCAAGATGAAAGACTATCAGGATTGACTAGTGGTGTCTGCCATGGAACCAGACAGGGAAATATTGGCACGAGTGACACACTTCTGCTATTCCTTTTTTATAGGAAATTACCATTGGATAATATGCATAAAATTCAGAACTGTTTCGAAAGGAAAATATTGGTGCAAATCACATATATTATCTTGACCTATTTGTGTGCCCAAAGTAGGCTCTTGAATTTTCACAAAAGATAACTATTTTTTCCTTTGGCTTTTTTTTTTTTTTTACCAAAACATAAAACTATTGCCACTTGTCATCAACACATTTTTACTTCACATTCTCGGCATATTATGTTAATTTCCAACTCTCTGCTATCATATAATAACCAAATCCTTGACCACACTTTCAGGTTAAGCTTTTACACCTGGAGAGTAGCCACAAACCACATTTCTGCCAACTTGACAGTAAAACACCTATGAAAACATGCATGCAGAGAATGTGAACTAACAATTCAAAGACGAAATATAAATACAGCAATGGAGCAAACGAAAATCTTTAATACATTGTTAATCAGGAAAATGTATATTAAACAATAAGCTTCCTTTATCCCTGTCAAATAAGCAAACATTTTTTTTAAAATAAATGAACTGTATGGGTAGAATGTGGGGCAAAAGACACACTTACACTTGGAGTACAGAAATACCACTTCATTGGATCATATTTGTCAGGAATTAAAAACCATTTAAAATATGTATATTCTTTCTAAGAATGCATTTGTACAGGTACATCTGCCATATTTAACATAAGATTTAGAAGAAAAAAAATTTGCTTTTATTACTAGTAAAACATATCTTAGAGGTTCATGAAATAAGATCCATGATATAACCTGTAGATTATGTATAACACATACCTTTTATACATGTATACGTATGTGCATGTATTATATGCATTTGTATCTATGTGTATATAGAAAAATATCAAAAAGCATAGACACCAAATTGTTAAACAGTTTCTCCTGGAGAATGAATATTAAGGAGTATAATCTTTTTGCTTTCACTGTATAAAATTCTGTATGATTTGACTTTTTTATAAGATGTATGTTTTTAATATAGAAAAGGGAAGAGACAAATAATTTTCAGAAATAGTATAAAATCCAAATAAGAAGGTAGAGATAATTTGAGATAAAATAAAATTAGTTTTCCCCTGCCATCCTCATATGACAAAGCATATAAATTCAGACAATAAAAAGCAGTTAGAAGTGTAAATAAATGATATATACTAAATATTACCGTTAACATATTCTAAACAGAAGCTGTTGGAAATATAAGAAAAAGTAGGTAGAAATACCATCATGAGTAACTAAAGTCTTGATCGCACTTTTACATTTAAAATAGACCAAAAATAGTGACAAATTTAATCAAGGAGAGCACAAGTATTTTACCATAGTTTCCTATATGAGTTATACCTGAAGGTAAGTAACCAAGACGATGATAAGGGGAATATTTTCTTTATAAAAGATTTCCTAATAAAGGAAGAAGAAATAATAAAAATAATACTCTTTTGCAACTCATAATGAAATAATGTGATTTAGCAAACTACTAAATCACAAAACAACAGTCAGCACAAAGCAACATCCATTGGAAAGACTCACTATACCTGAAATAAAGTTTTGCTTAAAAGAGAGTTGTATTTGAAGTATATATCTAATTAATAAATTATAGCAAATCCAGAGAACTGAGGAACATTTTAAACCAGGATGTAATCAGCAAAATCTAGACTGTGGGATACTATAAAACAACTTAATTTCTTCTACAATAGATTAAAATACCAGAACAGGAAGTAGGAATCCATAGTTTACATGAAACATTGCACACATATAATCTGGTCACTAGGCTAGACTTTATTTGGATCCTTATGCTAACAAACTATTAAAAAATAGGAAAAGAAAAATTGTGAAACATTTAGAAATTTGAACACTGACTAGGAGATATTTAATACTGAGTATTATTGTTAGTTCTATTTGGGTGCAATAATAGTAATGTGGTTTTATTTTCAAAGAGATTCTTTTTAGAAATATAGAATGAATAATTATAAAACATTTTATGATGTTTAGAATTTATTTAAAATAATTCAAGAATAGGGGACTTATTAAAGATAAGGATGAACTAAACTGAGTTGTTAATTGTCAAGAATGCGTGTTCAGAAAAAAACAAGGTTTCTGGTACTAGTCTATATTGCTTCTGAAAGGATGAGAATTTTTTTTAAAATACAAGATTTTAAAATACAGACATAAGGAATCTGAATAATAAAGCTGACATGGTGCCACCAATGCAATATCCCAAAATTTCTTTCTTAAAGAGAATTTTTTCTTTTAAGTATTCTTGAAACATTTACAAAAATTAATCATTACAAGGTCACAAAGGAGGAACCTAATAAATTCAAAGAGAAGAACTATTTAAATTGCAATATTCAGTGACACTTAAAAGCATTGGCAAGAATGTCAATTTTTACAAATTAATTAACAGATTTGACCATTTCAATGTGATTTTTATTGAGAATAGCCTTTATACTCTGTATTTCCTTTTGAATGTAAGCCCAAAATTATAACTAAAGCAATTTTGAAAATTTACAGAAAAAGACGGTTACCACCAAAAATTATGTAACAGAAATTAAAATTAATTAAAATATGCAAGTGGCATAAGAATTGTCAGATCAGTGGAATCAAATGTATCACTTCAAAATAAACCTCAGTGTAAAAAACAATATAAAGTTTGATAAAGGAGGGGAATGAAATAAATTATTCTATAACATGGTGAAGCATCTATTTAGTAAAAGTTAAATCCTGTCTGATATAAAACGGGGCAAATTTATGGTGTCTGCACATTCCCCAATTTAGAGACTTTTGTACAAATAACTGAATGGCTACAGTCGGCCTTGGTACCATGTCATCACCATCCCTCTGGCCATAGTTTTTGAATCAAAATATATGATTCATAAGATACATATTCTTCTATAGCCAGGACCACATCATTAAGTTTCAAAAATTTGGGCTTGACTATCAAACCACCCTCTCAGGAATAAGAAACTGAGGAACCAAAGAATTTTGGAAGTTAGCAGAGGCATAAAGAAAGGTATAATTAAATATTTATGCCGTGCAATATTATCAGGGTCAGGTTACTGTCTAAAAGACTCTCATTAATTAATAAATCAAAATTAAAACTCTATTAAATAGTAGACAAAATACTACAGATATTTCACAAAAAATTTACAACTGACAGTTGACCTGGAAAAAATAGGTAAGCATCTCTAATAATCATAAGGATGTAGATAAAAACAATGAGTTAAGAATCTTACTATCAGATTGGAAAAGAAAAATTAATTTAGTACTTTGAACACTGCCGTGCTTGTGCTGAGATATGTCCTGGCTTGTCTACTGCTTGTGGGAATATAAAAAACAATAAAAACAATAATAACAGATATATAAATTTTCTGGAGAGAAATTTGAATATAATATATCAAGAACCTTAAAATAGTACATAACTTCTGATTCAGAAATGTCATTTCTAGGATTCTAGTTTAGTGAAGTAATTAGAATTATGTACTGAGTTATACGCATGAAACAGTTTTCTGCATCCCTTTTGTTGCAGTGAAAAATTGAAAACAGGATGTTAAATAATTTTTTCATAATACTATTCATCACTAACATTTAAGAATGTACTAAATGCTGAAATCTCTCTCTGTGCATCCTGATTAATCTCACAACAACCCGTGAAGGTGGGTACTATTATTAACTTTATTTTCCAAATGAGGAAACTGAGACACAGAGAGGTCAAGACAGCTGGTAAATTGCTGAGCTGAAATAGGAACATGAACTTTCTGGCTCCATAATGGCTCTTTTCACTATTGCACTACAGCAGCATTTGCTGAGTCTTTAAATATGACAGATGCAATGCTAACATTTTATGCTGCATTATTTAACATAAAGCCAAAGAATTCTGTTGATATTACCATTATGAGCATCAGAAAGTCAAAGTAAAGACTCAATAACTTAGTGAGGATTATAGAAGCAACACTGACAAAGGGTTTTAAAGGATGTTTAATTCACACATCGGCCCTATTATAACGTAAGTGTTCAGTAAGCACAAAATTAAAGTGTAGTGTTTGGAGAAATTAGCTGTGTTCCTGGGGGAGTTAAATAGGTTCAAACTTTTTGGAGTCTGACAGTGTCTTTCAAAATTATGAACATGCAAAATTTGTCAGTGAACAATCACATTTGACGATGTAGAGATACCAGCCCATGACATCAACATAATGTGGACTCCAGTACTATTTATAAGCAAGTTGGGGGAAAACATCTCAAATATCCCTGAATGAGGGGTGGTTAAATGAATTATGATGTATCATTATAGTTCACACCATGCGTTGTGAAAGTGAATGAGGATGATTAATGTGAACTGGCTTAGAGCAAAAGTCATAACTTGGTTTATAAAAATAAATTGTAGAAAATGCACATGTCAATATTTGTGCAAAACACCTTTTACCTATATCTTGCTATATGCATATGAATATTATATATGTACATATCATTATATTTTTAAATGATCACTTATGCCAGAATGGTGCTAAGTATTCCCCCTACAGAATATATTGATAGACAAGAGGAAGATGGACAAGTTTTAGTTTTTTTAAGTTTATTTATTTATTCTAGTTTGTTGTATATGACAGCAGAATGCAATTATAGAGCACAATTTTTCATGTCTCTGGTTGTATACAAAGTAGAGTCACACCATTCTTGTCTTCATGCATGTACTTGGGGTAATGATGTCCATCTCATTCCACCATCTTTTCTACCCCCATTCTCCCTCCCCTCCCTTTCCCTCCTTCTCCTTTGCCCTATCTAAAGTTCCTCCATTTCTTCCATACTTCCCTTCTCATCCCCATTATGGATCAGCATCCTTGTAGCAGAGAAAACATTTGGCCTTTGGTTTTGTGGGATTAGCTGACTTCATGTAGCATAATATTCTCCAACTCCATCCATTTACCTGCAATGCCATGATTTTATTCTCTTTTAATGCTGAGTAATATCCCATTATGCATGTATAACGCAGTTTCTTTACCTATTCATCTACTGAAGGGCATCTAGATTGGTTTTACAATTTAGCTATTGTGAATTGTGCTGCTGTAAACATTCATGTGGCTGCATTACTATAACATGCTGATTTTAAGTCCTTTGGGTATATGCTGATGAGTGGGATAGTTGAGTCAAATGGTGATTCCATTCCAAGTTTTCTAAGGAATCTCCTTACTGCTTTCCAGATTGGTTGCACCAATTTGCAGTTCCACCAGCAATATATGAGTATGTCTTTCTCCCCACATCCTTGCCAACACTTATTGTTGTTTGTATTCATAATAGCTGTCATTCTGACAGAAGTGAGATGAAATCTTAGTTTTGATTTGCATTGCTCTAATTGCTAGAAATTTGAACATTTTTTCATGTATTTGTTGATTTAATATGTATTATCTTCTGAGAAGTGTCTGTACAGTTCATTGGCCCATTTATTGATTAGGTTATGTGTGTTTTTTTGGTGTTAAGATTTTTGAGTTTTTTTATATATCCTAGAGATTAGTGCTCTATCTGATGTGCAAGTGGTAAAAATTTGCTACTATTCTGTAGAGTCTCTATTCACCTCAATGATTATTTCTTTTGCCGAGAAGAAGTTTTTTAGTTTAGTTTGAATTTATCCCATTTTATTGATTCTTGATTTTATTTCTTACACTTTAGGAGTCTTATTAAGGAAGTTGGGGCCTAATCCAGCATGATGAAGATTTGGGCCTACTTTTTCTTCTAACAGACACAGTGTCTCTGGTTTAATTCCTAGGTCCTTGATCCACTTTGAGTTGAGTTTTGTGCATGGTGAGAGATTATAGGGGCTTAATTTTATTTTGTTGCATATGGATTTTCAATTTTCCTAGCACCCTTGGTTGAAGAGGCTATCCTTTCTCCAATATATATTTTTGGTGCCTTCATCTAATATGAGGTAACAGTATTTGTGTGAGTTTTTCTCTGTGTCCTCTATTCTGTCCATTGGTCAACAAGTCTACTTTGGTGTCAATACCATGCTTTTTGTTACTATTGCTCTGTCATATAGTTTAAGGTCTGGTATAGCGATGCCATCTGCTTTACTCTTCTTGCTAAAGATTGTTTTAGCTATTCTGGGTTTCTTATTTTTCCAGATGAATTTTATGACTGCTTTTTCTATTTCAATGAGAAATGTCATTGGGATTTTGATTGGATTTGCATTAAACCTGTATAGTGCTTTTGGTAGTATGGTTATTTTGACAATATTATTTCTTTCTATTCAAGAACAAGGGAGATCTTTCCATCTTCTAAGGTCTTCTTTAATTTCTTTCTTTAGTGTTCTGTAATTTTCATTGTAGAGGTCTTTCACCTCTGTTGTTAAGTTCATTCCCAAGTACTTATTTTTTTGAGTCTATTGCAAATGGGATAGTTTTTCTAATTTCTCTTTCAGAGTATTTGTCACTGATGTACAGGAATCCTTTGATTTATGGGTATTGATTTTGTATCCTGCTACTTTCCTGAATTCATTTATTAGTTCTAGAAGTTTTCTGGTAGAATTTTTTGGAGCCTTTAGGTGTAGAATCATATCGTCAGCAAATATTGATAACTTGAGTTCTTCTTTTCCTATCCGTATCCCTTTAATTTCTTTTGTCTCTCTAATTGCTCTGGCCAATGTTTCAAGAACTGTGTTAAACAGGAGTGGTAAAAAAGGGCATCCCTGTCTTGTTCTAGTTTTTAGAGGGAATTTTTAGAGAAACTTTTCTCCATTTAGAATGATGTTGGCCTAGGGCTTAGCATAGATAGCTTTTACAATGTTGAGACATGTTCCTGTTATCCCTAGTTTTTCTAGTGTTTTGAACATGAAGTGGTGATGTATTTTGTCGAATGTTTTTTCTACATCTATTAAAATGATAATATGTTTATTATCCTTAAGTCTACTGATGTGATGAATTACATTTAGTGATTTCCATATGTTGAAACAACCTTGCATCTCTAGGATGAACCCCACTAGATCATGGTGGACTATCTTTTTGAGATGTTTTTGTATTCAATTTGCCAGAATTTTAGTGAGAATTTTTGCATCTATATTCATCAGAGATATTGGTCTGAAGTTTTCCGTCTTTTCTTTTTTACTTACTTTTTATTTATATATGACAACAGAATGCATTACAATTCTTCTAACACAAATAGAGCACAATTTTTCGTATCTCTGGTTGTATACATAGTATATTCACATCAATTTGGGTCTTCATATCTGTACTTTGGATAGTAATGATCATCACGTTCCACCATCATTAATAACCCCATGCCCCCTCCCTTCCCCTCTAAACCCTCTTCCCTATTTAGAGGTCGTCTATTCCTCTCATGCTCCCGCTCCCTATCCCACTATGTATCAGCCTCCTTATATCAAAGAAAACATTTGGCATTTGTTTTTTTTGGGAATGGCTAACTTCACTTAGCATTATCTTCTCTAACTCCATCCATTTACCTGTGAATACCATAATTTTTTTCTCTTTCTGTCTTTATGTGTCTTTGTCTGGTTTTGGAATCAGAATGATATTGGCCTCAGAGAATGAGTTTAAAAATGTTACCTCTTTTTCTATTTCATGAAATAATTTGAGGAGTATTGGAATTAGCTTTTCTTTAAAGGTCTTGTAGAACTCAGTTTTGTATACATCTGCTCCTGGGCTTTTCTTGGTTGGTAGGCTTCTTATGGCGACTTCTAATTCATTGCTTGAAATTGATCTATTTAACTTGTGTATAACATCCTGATTCAGTTTGAGCAAATCATATGACTCTAGAAATTTGCTCATGCCTTCAATATTTTCTATTTTATTAGAGCACAAATTTTCTAAGTAATTTCTAATTATCTTCTATATTTCTGTAGTATCTGTTGTGATATTTCTTTTTTCATCAAGAATGTTAGTAATTTGAGTTTTCTCTCTCCTTCTCTTTGTTGGCATGGCTAAGGGTTTATCAATTTATTTTTTCAAAGAACCAACTTTTTATCTTGTCAATTTTTTTTCAATTGTTTCTTTTGTTTCAATTTCATTGATTTCACCTCTAATTTTAATTATTTCCTGTCTTTTACTGCTTTTGGTGTTAGTTTATTCTTTTTTTCTAGGGCTTTGAGATGTATTGTGAGGTCATTTATTCGTTGACTTTTTCTTCTTTTAAGGAATTAACTCCATGCAATGAACTTTCCTCTTAGTCCTGCATTCATAGTCTCAGAGATTTTGATATGTTGTATCAGTGTTCCCATTTACCTCTAAGAATTTTTTAATCTCCTCCTTGATGTCTTTTGCAACCCATTGTTCATTCAGTATCATATTATTTAGCCTCCAGGTATTGGAGTAGGTTACATTTTTTTTATTTTATCATTGATTTCTAATTTTATTCCATTGTTATCTGATAGAATGCAGGGTAGTATCTCTACTATTTTGTATTTGCTAAGAGTTGTTTTGTGGCACAATATATGGTCTGTTTTAGAGAACGATCCATCTAGTTGATGGATGAAATATTCTATATATGTCTGTTAAGTCTAAATTATTTATTGTATTATTGAGTTCTATAGTTTCTTTGTTTAGATTTTGTTTTGAAGTATAAAGATCATCCAGTGGTGAAAGAGGTGTGTTAAAGTCACCCAGAATTATTGTGTTGTGGTCTATTTGACTCTTGAACTTGAGAAGAGTTTGTTTGATGAACATAGATGTTCCATTATTTGGGGCATATATATTTATAATTGTTAAGTCTTGTTGATGTATGCTTCCCTTAAGCCGTATGAAATGTCCTTCTTTATCCTTTTTGATTAATTTAGGTTTGAAGTCTACTTTATTTGGTATGAGGATGGAAACCCCTGCTTGTTTTTGTAGTCCATGTGAGTGGTATGTTTTTTCCCAACCTTTAACCTTCAGTCTGTGGATGTCTTTCCTATGAGACGAGTCTCTTTGAGGCAGCATACTGTTGGTTATTTTTTAAAAATTCAATCTGCCAGCCTATGTTTTTTGATTGGTGAATTTAGGCCATTAACATTCAAGGTTATTATTGACACATGGTTTGTATTCTGGGTCATATTTTTTGTCTTGGGTATTTAACTTGACTTGGTTTCTCCTTTGATCAGTATTTCCTTTAGTGTAATACCTCTTTTTGCTGATTTTCATTGTTGCTTTTCATTTCCTCCTCATGGAATATTTTGTTAAGGATGTTCTGTAGTGCATGCTTTCTAGTTGTACCTTCTTTTTAATTTTTGTCTATCATGGAAGTTTTTTATTTTGTCATCAAATTTAAAGCTTAATTTTTCTGGATGTAAGATTCTTGTTTGACATCCATTTTATTTCAGAGCTTGGTATATGTTGTTCCAGGATCTTCTAGCTTTCAGGGTCTTGGTTGAAAAATATGAAGAAATCCTAATTAGTTCCCCCATATGTAATCTGATTCCTTTCTCTTGTAGCTTTTAAAATTCTCTCCTTATTCTATATGCTAGACATTTTTATTATAATGTGCCTTGATGTGGATCTGTTGAGATTTTGAACATTTGGTTTCCTGTAAGCCTCTTGTATTTGATTTTTCCAATTTATTCTTCATGTTTGGAAATTTTTCTGTTATTATTTCATTGAATAGTTGTTCATTCCTTTGGTTTGGACCTCTATGCCTTCCTCTATCTCAAATCTCTATTTCCTCTCTCTTCCTCTATCTTAAATTTGGTCTTTTTATGACATCCCATAATTCTTTGAATGTTCCGCTCATGGTTTCTTATCATCTTTACTGTGTGGTCAACATTCTTTTTAAGATTATATATTTTGTCTTCATTGTCTGAGGTTCTGTCTTCCAAGTGATCTAATGTGTTGTTGTGCTGCCTATTGAGTTTTTAATTTGGCTTATTGTTTCTTTCACTTCAAGAATTTCTGTTTTTTTTTTTCTCAGAACCTCTATCTCTTTATTGAAGTAATCTTTTGCTTCATGTATTTACTTATGTAGCTTTATCAAAATGATCTTTTACCTCATCAAAATGATCTTTTGCTGCCTGTATTTGCTCTGTTATATCATCCCTTAATTCACAGAACATTTTTAATCATGTTATCCTGAACTCATTCTCTGTCATTTCTTTTGTTGTGCTGGCCATGGATTCTAATAATGTAATATTTTGGTTTGTTAGGGGCACTTTCTTCCCTTGATTTTTTTCATGTTGTTTGTGTGTCTTCCTTTCTAGCACTGCCTGATTCAAACATTAAGGTTTTTACCCTACGGACTTACTTAGAGTGCCCCTGCAGGGTTCCAATACCTCTCCTTTGAGGGGGAAAACAATGTTAACAGATCCCAATACAAACAATGTACAATGTTAAACCAAATATCTGCTATCAAGACGTTTACGGTGTGTCACAATATATAGAAATGATAAGTTCAATTATTATCTACAATATAAACAGTAGGTTTGCAAAAGAGTCTATAGTTTCTAATTGTAGACAAAGGATTGGTGGTTAGGTGTACGATGAGATGTTGAGGGGGTAGGAGGTGAGGATACAGAGTTATTAGATTTTAGAAAGCATGAAAGAGGAATCTATAGAAGTTGGTTAGTAGCAGGATAAGAAAGAGGAAGTGATTTTGGGAAGGCAAGCAAGTGGGAAGACAGTAGAGAACAGAAAGCAAACATATATTGAGAAAAGTAAAAAATGTAAAAATAGGAGATGAAAGGATATACAACACCACTGTAATATACTATTTAGACATCTCAGTCCTCAGTAGCTAATTCATAAAAAGTACTTGGTTTCACAAATGTTGGAGATGTGATGGCTAGAGAGGAGAGAAAGAGAAAAAAATCTCAAAGGAAGATACAAGATTTTTTTTTTGTTGGAGATCAGTATCTTTCCAGCTTCTCTTCTTATCCAGTAGGTGGGGTTGTCTGCTGTTTGCTGGGTATCTCCAAGGTTATCAGGGTGGGAGGATTGGTCCAAGAATCTCCTTTGGGGCCCTGCTCCTGTGATGTGGGTACCTGGTTTTATCTCCTTATATTGCCTATACATCTTGCAATTCCTGGTCTCTAATTGAGTCTCTAAACTGTATCTCACTCACCCTCTCCCTTTCTATTTTCCAATCAGAAACTTTCTCTCCAGAGGTCTTGTGGGCTGCTCTCTGGGAGTGGCACACCTGTCAGACAGCTGTTTTATATTGGACAGCTCTGGACCTGGTTTTGCAACCTGATTTTCTGAGCTATAGACCAGCCATATAGTCACAGGCACTGTGCTGGGTTAGAAGCTACTGGGGAGACGGTGGAGTTGGGACTTTTAGCACCTTGATAATAATGCCTCTAAGCCCTAGCTAGTGTTCCAAGCTGGAAGTTGCCCCAATCAAAGATGGCCACAAAGGTGTCCCAAGATGGAAGTAGCTGCTTTCAGAGATGGGGTGTTGGGGGTCAGATTGGGCTAAGTGGTGGTATTGAGCCAAGTGTTCAGAGAGGCAGTGCTGGGAGCCACAGCCAATTAATATGATGCATGGCATTTTTGATTGAAAGGTGATGCCAGCTAGCCATTGAGATGATATGATTATGTTAAAAATTACATTCATATGGATACCGGACTCCTGCTGCGGGACTCCTGGAGAGTTCCCATTGGTTGGGAAAGTACAGTAGGAGGGAATTCCGGGGAGGCGCTTGCGCTGGAGTTCCGGAAAGGAGCAGCAGAACGCCGCGTGGGTGGATCGGGAAGCTTCCCGGGCGGACGTGTTATTGGCGGTTCTTTCAAATAAAGTTTGTTCCTGTTTGAGTGGCTCGTGATCTTGTGCCCAGCCAGACAGCGGCAACTGGTGGCCCTGTACGGGGAGCGCCTGAAGCTTGGAGGTGAGTAAAATTGCTCGCCCCTGAGGGAAGGCGACAGAATGGGTGACCATTTCAAAAAACAATGTGTTCTTCTTTTGATTTATTTTGTTTTTGTTTCAAGCTGCCTATCCCTAGAATTTTCTCAGGCAAACTGGGAAAAATGGTTGGCTCAAGGCTTGAAGTTGTTTGGCCCGGAGAAAGAGAAAATTGATACAACTATTCTTTGCTCCGTTTTTGTTTCATTCTGTTTCGGGTTTGTTTTATGCTACCTAACTGGGTTGCGTTACCTTTATAGTAGATTAGAAACTAGTAAAAAACAAACCGAAAAACTGTTAAGTAAATTGTTAGAGGTCCAAACTGTGGTAGAAAACATGTCAGGTCAAGCAAAAGAGAAGGTCTCTCCAGCTAGTCAGACAGAGGAAAATTTGAAGAAAGAAAGCTTAGAGGAAAAACGACCATCAGTTGGGGAGTTACAACAGGAGGCTGCTACTAACTCCGTTCTATCACCAGAGGGCGTAAGAGCTGAGCGGCCCTCAATTCCTGTAGTTAATGCACAAAATCCTAAGGCAAGATCCCAAAGACTAGCATGCCCTGTACTTGAGCAGGCAGGAGGGCAACGAATTCATCGCGCTCTAGATTTCAAAACAGTAAAGCAATTAAAAGAGGCTGTAACAACCTATGGCCCGCAAGCACCCTTCACCATAAGCATGGTTGAATCTATTACCAACTTAGACATGACACCAGCAGATTGGGCTAACATGTGTCGATCTGTGCTAAATGGAGGACAATATTTGTTATGGAAGGTTGCCAATGAGGAATTCTGCATGGAGACAGCTAGGCGAAATACAGCAGCCGGTTACCCTCAAAGAAATCTGGAGATGTTGTTAGGAAAGGGACCTTATGAGGGTCAACGGCAACAAATTGAATATGATCCTGGTGTATACGCACAAATTGCTGCAGATGCAGTTAGGGCATGGAAAACTTTACAGGGGCATGGAGATTTACAAGGACAGTTATCTAAGGTAATACAAGGAACTAACGAACCTTACGCTGAATTTGTAGATAGGCTTATTCAGACAGCTTCTAGGATATTTGGAGATGTAGAACAAGCAATGCCATTTATAAAACAACTGGCTTATGACCAAGCAAATCGTTGCTGCAGAGAGGTCATTAGACCATGGAAACATGAAGATTTAAACACATATATTAAATTATGTAGAGACATTAATGAACAAGGACAAGTCTTAGCAGCAGTACAACAGGCTTTAGATGCCAGGCCAAAAACATGCTACAATTGTGATCAGACAGGACATTTTAAAAGGAATTGTCCCATAGGAGGAGGGTTTAACAAAGCTAGGTATCAAAGAAATAGAATACCAGGTATTTGCCCACGATGCCGTAGAGGGAGACATTGGGCTAATGAATGCCGTTCTCAAACTACCATAGAGGGCACTCCGTTATCAAAAAACGGACAAGGATCAAGTGTTTACCCACGATATCGTGGAGAAAGGCATCAGGCTCCATTGCCAAAAAACGGACTGGAGGGCCCAATGCTCCGGGGCCCAAAACCACAAATATACGGGGCAATGGAGGAACCCAACAGCACCATCAAGGTAGTGCCCAGGACACATTATCCATTAAATCCCTCATCAGACAAACTAGAGGGAGCGCAGGGCTGGACATCTGCGCCTCCGCAAGAGCAGTACTAACTCCAGAGATGGGAATTCAAATTATTCCCACAGGAGTAAAAGGACCTCTTCCCCAAGGAACGGTAGGCTTATTATTGGGACGCAGTTCTTCCACACTAAAAGGACTTATGATAAGTCCCGGGGTAATTGATCCCGATTATGAAGGTGAAATAAAAATTATAGCTAGTTCTCCAAGAGGCATATCAGTTATCTCACCAGGGGATAGAATAGCACAGTTACTAATAATACCCAGCCTACATGATAAATTTTCTAGTCGTACTGTAGAAAGAGGTACCAGGGGATTGGGCTCCACAGGTGTAGATTGGGCTATGCTGTCTTTAAATTTAGATTCTCGCCCCATGCTAAAACTAAATATTCAAGGATACGACTTTAATGGGCTACTGGACACAGGTGCAGACCTTAGCATCATATCTAGTCAGGAATGGCCAAAACATTGGCCATTACAACAAGCCACTCAAACGCTTCGAGGCCTAGGAGTGGCTACTAATCCCCATAGAAGTGCAATGGTATTAGATTGGAAGGATCCTGAAGGATGTGAGGGAACTATACAGCCATATGTATTGGATCATCTTCCTATAAATTTATGGGGACGAGATGTCCTAGATCAATTAGGTTTAACGTTAACAAATAACATCAATCCTAATGCGCCCACTACTAGGGCTAAACAAGGTTTTAAAAAAGAAAAAAGATTAGGAAAACAAGGACAAAATATAGCAGCACCAATTCAAATAGATCAAGGAACAGACAGACATGGGTTGGATTTTCAGAAAGGGCCACTGAGACAATAAAAATTACTTGGAAATCAGAAAGACCAGTGTGGGTTCCTCAGTGGCCCCTGACTAAAGAAAAGATACAAGTAGCCCATGATCTGGTTAAACAACAATTAGCGAAAGGACATATACAACCTTCCATATCTCCCCATAATACTCCCATTTTTGTTATTAAAAAGAAATCTGGTAAATGGAGATTATTACAAGATTTAAGAGCCATTAATAATGAGATGGTTATTATGGGACCTGCTCAATCAGGGATTCCCCAATTGTCTGCTTTACCAAAAACCTGGTATGTTTTAGCTATAGATATTAAAGATTGTTTTTTTTCAATTCCTATTCATCCTGAGGATAGTCCACATTTTGCATTTACTATCCCTGCACTAAATCATGAAGGTCCTGATCAGAGATATGAATGGAAAGTACTCCCTCAGGGGATGGCTAATAGTCCAACTATGTGTCAAATTTATGTTAACAAAGCAATCCAACCACTTAGAAATCAAAATCCTGAACTACAAATATTTCACTATATGGATGATGTATTATTGGCACATAAAGATAAAAACATATTGCTGGAATGTTATGCCACACTTACAAACTTATTAAAAAATTATAATCTAGAGATAGCAATAGATAAAGTACAATTAAATCTTCCAATTAATTATCTAGGAGTCCTGTTATCCTCAACCATGGTCCGTCCACCAAAAATTCAAATACGAGTAGATCAACTCAAATCACTTAATGACTTTCAAAAGTTATTGGGAGACATAAATTGGATAAGGCCTTATCTAGGCATACCAACAGGAGAGCTAGGACCTTTATTTGATATCCTAAAAGGTCCATCAGATCCAAATTCACCCCGCATGCTAACGCCTGAAGCAAGAAAGGCATTAAAAATCATTGAAACATATATGGAAAATATGCACTTGGATAGAATTGATATAAGTTTGCCTTTATTATTTATTGTACTACCAACAAAAAATATTCCTACAGGAGTATTTTGGCAAGAAGGTCCATTATTGTGGATACATTTATCTTATTCTCCTAATACTATTCTTACTAGATATCCTGAGGCTGTAGGACAATTAATACTCAAAGGAATAAAAGCAGCAAAGGGAGTGTTTGGGATTTCTCCCAATAAAATTATTACTCCATATACTATGGATCAAATTGATGAGTTAGCCAATGAGTTAAATACTTGGGCAATAATCATGTGTAAATCTAATGTTTCATTTGATAATCACTTGCCATCTAATCCTTTGTTGTCTTTTTGGTCTAAGCATCCTGTAGTTTTTCCAAAAATGACAAGAAAGACCCCTATCATGAATGCTCCAAATATATTCACTGATGGGTCAAATAATGGTACAGCAGCAGTAGTTACCCCTGATCAAACTTTTACATTTTTAGTACCCAAACAATCAGCTCAAAAGGTAGAGCTTAATGCAGTATTACAAGCTTTTATGATGTTTAAAGATTCTGTATTTAATTTATTTTCTGATAGTCAATATGTAGTTAATGCTATAGTATCCCTTGAAGATGCAGGTAGGATTTCCCCTTCTTCTACTGTTTTCTCTTTGTTTTCCACTATACAAAGTCTAATCTGGGACAGAAAAGATCCATTCTTTATAGGACATATCAGGGCACATACAGGATTGCCTGGAGCCCTTAGTTTAGGCAATGAATTAGCAGATAAATCTACACATGACATACATATTTTCTCCACAATAGAAGAAGCTATAAATTTTCATAAAAGGTTTCATGTCAATGCTAATACTTTACAAAAACGTTTTAAAATAACTAAAGAACAAGCCAGACATATAATAAAACAATGTCAAAATTGTGTGACATTTTTACCACAAGTTAATCTTGGAGTCAATCCTAGAGGACTGATACCTAACCATATTTGGCAGATGGACGTCACACACTTGCCAGAATTTGGAAAATTAAAATATTTGCATGTTACAGTTGATACTTCTTCTGGATTTTTGATGGGCTCCCTTCATGCCGGAGAAAAAACTAAAGATGTTATAGCTCATTGCTTACAAAATTTTGCCACTGTGGGCGTTCCAAAACAGTTAAAAACAGATAACGGTCCCGGTTATGCTTCTACCTCTTTTAAACAATTCTGCTCATCATTTGGCATTACTCACATAACAGGAATTCCATACAATCCACAGGGACAAGGCATAGTTGAAAGAGCTCATCAAACTATTAAAATGTACTTATTAAAACAAAAGGAGGGAATTGGAAAGGGGTATATATCCCCCAAAGATAAACTTAAAATAACCCTCTTTACTCTAAACTTTTTAAATTTGGATTCATCAGGACTTAGTGCTGCGGAAAGGCATATGTATCCAAAAAATGTGCATAAGCCTAAAGTTCTTTGGAAAGATATTCTAACAGGACAATGGAAAGGTCCTGACCCAGTAATTGTCTGGAGTCGGGGCTCTGTTTGCGTGTTTCCACAGGGAGAACAGCAGCCGATTTGGATTCCAGAAAGACTAACTAAAACGATTTCTACAGATCAAAAAGAAGATAATTTGACTCAAATCCATAACAGCTGATATCCAGAACTCCAGCTTGGCCATTCTTACATCTGCGACTGATTAACCAGGATGCTTTTTTCAATATCTATTTTATTATTGCATTTTTCCATATCATAGGTTCTATTTTATTTTTGAGCTCATACAGACCTAGGTTGATGTTTTTCTGATCAGTTTTATTTTTTAACTGTGGAGTTTTTAACATTGCAATGGAGATTTCACCTAGGTGAAACTACAAGGCCTTTACTATTGTCTTATGTGTTGTATGTTATATGTGCACACTTCTGTTTTGTGTTATGTGTCTATATGTGCGTATGTCCATAGATCATATATGAGGAGTGCTCAAAAAAAAAAAAAAAAAAAAAAATGGATCCAAGTACTTTTTATTATTCACGTCATTTTAATGGTTTAATTTAAATTGGGTAAACAGCTGTTAAAAATTATTTTAATATGTGTACAAATAAGCAGGTTAACAAATCTGTTTGTTTATTTTCATCTTTCCTTTTCATTATATTTAATAATTCTGTTCAAGATAATGTAAATTGTTCTAAAAAAAAAAAAAAAAAATGTTTTCTTAGTACCTGTTAAAATGTTACATTTTTTTTCTTTTTCTCTTTAACATCATTGTCAGAATTCTTATTTTTCATCCCAGTGCCGGTGAAGACAAAGATGAAACCAAACTACAACTTCTTCGATAATTATCACAACAAACTGTATAAACTGATATATCAATGATCTTGGGAGGAAATGGACATATTGATAGATTCCTCCACTTTGAACTGCTTACAAAACTTGCCTGGACTATGTATCACTTGTATGCACTGTGATCTATCCGTTGATACAACAAATTATGGTAATGCTGGCGTATCTTTGCTGATGTGTCACCAGTGATGCAATTTTCCCTAGGAGTCGTCAATTGATGTGGTGTTGTGGCATTTCTGTATCCTCCTCCCTTCTACTAGTGATGGTCTAATTTTGGGGGCCAACAGAGGTGAGACAAAGAACCTCACACCCCCACTGGCACCAAGGCCAAATCTGGGGGCCAACAGAGGTGAGGCAAAGAACCTCACCCCCCCACTGGTACATAGGCCTATCCACAATTATGGCTATTTGCTGGACCGGTAGTCAGTGACGGGTATGATCCAATTGCAATGGTATCAACCTAAGACAGGAGGCTGACGCCTAAAGGTCAGTTTTCCAATGACGGGTAAGAACCATATGTTGAATTGGACAAACCTAACAGGCACGGTCCCTAGCCACATTACTTGCTTCTTAATTAAACAGAAGGGGGGAGATGCTGGGAGCCACAGCCAATTAATATGATGCATGGCATTTTTGATTGAAAGGTGATGCCAGCTAGCCATTGAGATGATATGATTATGTTAAAAATTACATTCATATGGATACCGGACTCCTGCTGCGGGACTCCTGGAGAGTTCCCATTGGTTGGGAAAGTACAGTAGGAGGGAATTCCGGGGAGGCGCTTGCGCTGGAGTTCCGGAAAGGAGCAGCAGAACGCCGCGTGGGTGGATCGGGAAGCTTCCCGGGCGGACGTGTTATTGGCGGTTCTTTCAAATAAAGTTTGTTCCTGTTTGAGTGGCTCGTGATCTTGTGCCCAGCCAGACAGCGGCAAGGCAGCTCTGCAGTGTACAGTAATGTGGCTAGAAGCTATCTCTGGATCCAGTGAAGTGTCCCAGGTACAGGCTACCACATGTAGGGGACTGTGGCAGTAGTTGCAATGCCCTAAGATGGAGCCCCATGTTGGTAGATGGGGGTCTATATGGGAATGACCACCAGAGTTCCTGCACATGGGCAGTGGACAGGTGTCCTGTTTGGAGGGGTGGCTGGGAGGACTGCCAGAAGTCCTGTATGGATGCTAATGCCGGGGATCCTACTTAGGTACCCAGAGGGCCTACGTGGATGAGTGGCCAGGAGTCCTGTGCTAAGGCCTGGAGACCTGCACAGCCACAGTGGCAGGGGAGCAGCTTTTGGGGCTCCTCTAATCACTTGCAGAGAAACAGTATTTCCACTACTTGAACCCCAGGTCCCAGAATGACCCAGAATGCAGCCTCCCTCTAGCACGCCATCTTGGATCCCCCTCAAATTTTAACTTTTACTTCAAACTGCTTCCTTCATTTTCTAAATTTCTGTGTTCTACTTTTGTTAGCAGGAAAAAAATGCAAAATGATATCTGATTAGTTTCTACCTAGTTTTGTAAAGTAAAATACAAATTTTTACATGAAAATAGAAGAAATAATAAAGGTAAAAGAAAGAAACCCAATTAAGTTCTTATCTTTCTTTGTCTTTCTAAGTATTTCCAGGTGAACTCATTTTGACTTGGAAAAGACCTATTAAAATGCTTGAGTTTAGGAACTATTAGCTCATCTTTTTCCTCTAAATATCCTGAATTCTCTCTTTGAAGAAAACCAGACTCTTAGATATCTATCTACTTGGACCAAGTAAGCATGACATCTAATCAAGTTGAGTCTGATTTATTACTTAATACCACCAACCCGCACAGGTGATATTCTAAGGAGAAGAGCAAAAATACAAAAAAAAAAAAAAATTACAGTGATAAAGCTTGTCACTGTATTTAACATACAGGTATTGTTAAGGTATTCACCCAGCATTTCCTTCATGAGTAAACATGAAAGAAAACTGGAATATGTATATATGTGTATATACACATACATTTATATGTATATATTTGTGCTGAAAAATTTTTTCTTTACTATATGACATTGTGCTTCTGCATGGCTGACAGTATTTTTTCCGTCATTTGGGTCCCAGGAAGCCCAACTTCAGCAGCTGTACTGAATAAAAATCAGTTGTCTTCTATATAAACTCTACCACCTCTGAATTAGTCTCCAGTTTTCTACTTTACTTACGTATTATTTTGTGTAATCTGTATCTTTTGAAGCTATTTCAAATTCTCGTTTGAAAAAGTCTAGGGATAAGGGAGAGAAAGCATCTCAAAAGCTATTTAACAAGAAAAGGAAGACAATTATCCCTCCCTCTCTTCCTTCTTTCCAATCTTCTCTCCTACCACCTCTCCTTCTTTTTCCTCTCCCATTCTCTTTTTCTTCCTCTCCCTCTTCCTCTTCCTCTCTTCTTTTTAAGAATCAATTTAGATCAATGATTTGAAACAGGCTTTGAAATGATGGAATCATCCTAAGCGTTCCTCAACACATGAATTAATGAAGAAAGTATGGGGTATATACACGATGCAGTTCTACTCACCATAGAGAAGATCTAAGTTATCTCATTTGCAGGTAAGTGGATGGAACTTGAGAGCATTATGTTAAGCTAAGTAAGTCAAATCCACAAAGTCAGCTTTGTATTTTTTCTCTCATATATGGAAGCGAGAGAGAGAGAGAGAGAGAGAGAGAGAGAGAGAGAAGGTGGAGGTGGGGGGAGTAGTGGGGACATCTCACAAAAAGAAATGGAAGATAAGTGGAGTAGAGAAACAGGGTGCATGGGGAGGGTGGAAAAGGGGAGACACTTGGAGATGAAAATGAGCAAATTGTATTATGTGCATGTACTAATATTTAACAATGAAGCCCACCATTATTCACAATTTTAATACACCAATAAAATGATCTTTAGAAAAGACTGGAGCTTTAAAGCACAAGGTAAAATCTGTAATGGAAATACAAGTACCTGTGGTGACTGTGACATTGATATTAAGCAGAAAATCTCTTTAGAGTTGAAATATCAATCATTCTCATTTTTCTCTTTGAGAAACTTGTTTTTAAGTATAAATTGTTATAGATTACACTGGTATTTTATTATTTATTATTTATTTTAATTGCTTTTACAAAGCGGAATATCTTTCAACATTAAAAAGTAAGGAAACCTTTACCCCAACATAGATAAATCTCTTTGGTTTTAATTATCATATGATATTTACAAGTATACTGGTTTGGGGTGATGTAATGTTTTCTTTTAAAAATGAACGTATTGAATCAAAACCATTTAAGTGAATAATAGGAAATAACAATCTAACAAAAATTGTGAAGCTGTGTTATAGTTGACTGAAATTTGGAAATATATGCTAAATCTTGTAAGTGTGCTTCAAGGCAGATGGGAGTTGGGGACCTCAGAAGCTTTTTGACAACATAGTTTAAGGGAATAAGTCTCATCAACATATGACATCATTCATGTTCTGAACGTCCCTAGTTTTCCAAATAACCAGGATGTATGTGGGAAATGTTGACTCATTTCTGCATCCTGGCAGGTATTAGCTGAGAGGTGCAATTCAACAGGTATAATTTCTTCTGGCATGGCAGCCCCCCAGCCCTCTCAGTGGAAGTTCTGCCCATCCATCAAGTATGGATCCATCAAGTATCCCAGATATTTACCATAGAACACAGAACATAAAATAATCTACTCTGGTTTGTGGATATATTTTTATGCAGATAGAAGGTACAGACATTTGGCAAGGTTGAAATAGTCCATGGAAAGTTCTTTATGGCCAAATCTGAGGATTGGTACTGTTCCTGACTGTCTGGATTGTTCTGCATGTTGAATGATGGGGTCACAGACATCAAGAATCATGGACCATTCTTGACAAAGGACTCTTTTTCCCTTTTAATTTTATTAATTTTACAATAAATCGTTCATATTTGTGAGGACATCCTAGAAAAATTATCTCCCAGGATGAATTTAATTTTAATTCTGGATTTCAGCATTCATCTGAATCAGTTAAATGCATATTCAACCCAGAAGTTTTTTTGTGACTTTAGTAGCAGATTACAAGTGATGATATCTACTTAAACTGGAGCCCTTCAATATATTAAATCCAGCCACAGCAAAGAGGAGAGACCTCTGTCAACTTCCCACAGAAACTACCAAGAGCAGCACTCCCTACTTTCTTTACAGCACCCCCGTTGCTGCAGATCAAGTGCCTTTGCTTCTCTGGAAGACCAGCCCTCTTGCCTACTCAGTCTCTGGATCTCTTTCTCTTTCATCATCTCAAATTCTTCACATCTACAATTTCCTTGTTTAATCCTTTCAATGTATTGGATTCTTCTCATCAACATCCAAATATGGCTCTGAAATATTGGAAAACAGCATTTGCCAGAGAGCATAATAAATTTAACTCTCATTCGATTTTTCTATTCCTCCTCATGGCAAAATTTCTTTGAAAAGTTACTTTAAAGCTACTGTATCTACATTCTCATCAACAATTACCCATTTCACTCTTTGGAAATGGTTATTGTCAAGTTCACCAATGACCTGTATGTTGCTAAACCCTATTGTTTTAGTCAGCTTTTTTTGCTGCTGTGACTAAAAGACACACCAGCACAATTATAGAAAAGGCAAGGTTTAATTTGAGGGCTCGCAGTTTCAGAGGTCTTCTTAGTCCATAGAAAGCCAGCTACCTTCCTCAAGGCTCCAGGTAAGGGTGAACATCATGGCAGGAGAGTGTGGTTGAGGGAAGCAGCTCACTTCATCAGGAAGCAGAGAGAGAAAAATCTCCACTTGCCATGTACAAATACATACCCAAAGCTACTGTCTGATTCCCACCCGCTCTATCCACACCACTTCAGTTACCACTCAGTTAATTCCTATCAGGAGATTAATTCACTGAGAAAGACTGCACAACCTAATAATTTCTCCTCTGAACCTTCTTGCATTTTCTCTCCCATGAACTTTTGGGGAACACCTCACATCCAGACCATAATACCTGTCCTTATTTTAATTGGACTTGCCTAGTTACTTGACATAGTTAACGCTACCTGGTCATACTCTTCTTATATCTTGGTTTCTCTTGCTTTTCATTTTCTTTCTTTCTCATTGGCCATTTCTCAGTATTCTTAACTGACTGTTTCTAACCGAATGTTTGTGCCCTTCCCCCAGATCCATATGTTAAAGCTCTAATGCCCAGAGTGGCTGTATTTGGAATAAGAAGCCAATTCATTAAATTTAGTCCTAAGAGTAGAACTAATATCCAATAGATTTAGTAGACTCATCAGAAGAGACATCAAGAGGACATCCATAAAGAGATCTTGAGAAGGCAGCTATATGCAAGCCAGGAAGAGAGGCCTTACCAGAATCCAAACCCCATTGGAACCTTTGTCTCAAGCTTCCAGAGTCCAGAACCAAGGAGCAAATGTCTAATGATTAAGCCACCCAGGTTTTTGTATTTTGTTATGGTAGCCCTCCAAAAAGGGCTGCTTGATGATCTATTCCTTCCCTAGACTTCATTCACTTTCTCTGTAAACAGCCCAAACATCCATTGTTAATCACACACACACACACACACACACACACACACACACACACAAATCTTGAATTCCCACTTCCCCTCACCGCTTACATACAATAATTTATCTCCTGTTGATTCTACTTCCAAAGCTTGCTCTAATCTGGGCACATTCTGTGTCTCTACAACCTCTTTCCAACTCAAACCATCATTCTGTTTCACCTGGGCAATTGCACAACATTTCTAACACTGTACAGCCTTCCCTCTTGCCTCCATGTAGACTATTCCTCACAGAGAAGCCAGAACCTTCTTTATATAATATGATCTAAATGACATCATGATGCTTAAAATTTCCTAATGGTGACCCTCCTACTAAAAATAAAGAAATGACTCTAATCAAGCTGGTGTATTAGTCAGCTTTTATCACCACAACCAAAATATTTGACAAGAACAATTTAAAGGACACAAAGCTTATTTTGAGCTAGTGGCTTCTGAGATTCAGTCCGGGCAGAGCATCATGGTGGAAGGATATGCTTAGTTTATGGCATCCAGGAAGAAGAAAGAGGGAAGACACAAGGATAAGATATACACTCCAAGGACACACCCCCTGTGACCTACTTTCTTCTGTCATACCCCACCTGCCTAAATCACTACCCATTAATCCATTCAAATTATTAATCCATCAAATAAATCCACTGATGAGGTTATAGCTTTCATAATCTAATCATTTCACCTCTGAACATTGATTGCTACATTGTACATAATAGCTTTGGAATAGCTTCTGGGAGGTGGGAGACATTTCCTATACATACTTCTGTATAGTAACAGCTTGTTTACGAAACTCTCTAAAATCTTGTCTCTACCTGTCATTCCCAACTAATCTAGTACAACTTGTTCTCACTCCCCATGACATTCAGGCCACAGTGATTTTCTTTGTTCCTCATAAGTCCTAGGCTCGCCAATACCCCAGTGCCAGTGTGATAGCTGTTCTTTCTACTTAGAGTATTTTTCCCTTGATTCCTGGAGTCTTATGTCATTCATATTTCCAATTGCCTGTCTCTAAAAAGTCTCCACCACTCTCAAGTAGCAACTTGAGCTTTGTTTATATGCATAGTGCTTTTCATTATATGAATTTGTACTTGTTTAATTTTTACAAATTATTTTTGTTCTCTTTTACTAGGCTCCATGAGATCAGGATCTTGTCTTATTCTTCCATTTAGCATCACATATTAATCTATTTTTCCCATCTATGTAAACAATGGAGTTAATCCATTTCCTCCTGAAAAATCATTTATGGTGTCATTGATATGAGTTTTCAGAATAAATCCAATTTTATAATGCATTATAAGTGTTCTCTAATTCATTCAAGACTACTTCTCAATAGAGTTGGGTTTTCTTGGGAGGAAAATAACAGTAGAAAATATGTTATTTTCCTGACATGGATATGAGTAGCTACCACAAAATACTAGTAAATAATTTGGAGTGACCCCAAAAGGAGTCTACTACAAACTATTTACAGCAAGACCACTTACCATTATAATGTCCTGATTCTTAAATCTATAGTATTTTTATTACATATTATAAATATATAGGATGGGGGAATAGCTAATGAAGTTAGAGCTTCAGAATATGCAGATGAAATACTGACTTGTCTCGTATTAAACCTCGCAAAGTTGGCTCACCAGTGCATTGTAGTAAAATTCATCTGCCATCACTGAGACTTCAAATGTCAAGAATAAATTTAGCAGTTTTCATTGTTGAATAGCTGTAATATCTAGATGCTAATATGAAAATTCACTGTGCTAGTAATACTATTCTTCATATCTATATTTTAAATGTTTGATTAAGTCAGAAAAAAGGAAGTATATATTCCTACATTGATCTATTAATATATGTTAACTGTCTGATTCAAATGTATTCTTGATGTGAATGTACAAACCAAGCAGAAATTATTTCCCTTACATTTTTCCTTGCAAGAATATACAAATATCCTCTGTGACAAAATGTTGAAGTATCAACTATGCAATTTTGTAATTAATATATTAAAATATTTGTACTCATGAACACTCTTAATAAATCCTCCTCACTTTGGGAAAAAATAAATATCAACACCCAGCCTGAGAAATTGCTTAAAAATTATAAACTGTGACAGAGTTGTTATGTAGATGTCTTATTTAGAAAAAAGTTTGATGTGTTTAGTTGAAAGATATTCAGTCTACATACTGAATATCTGGACCTACTTTTCTTCTTAGCTTTTAATAAAGATTTATTTATTCTTTTTTTTTTTTTTAAGAGAGAGTGAGAGAGGAGAGAGAGAGAGAGAATTTTTAATATTTATTTTTTAGTTATCGGCAGATACAACATCTTTGTTTGTATGTGGTGCTGAGGATCGAACCCGGGCCGCACGCATGCCAGGCGAGCGCGCTACCGCTTGAGCCACATCCCCAGCCCCTCTTCTTAGCTTTTAGTTTCAGTTATCACAGCTAAGGATAATACTGTATTTCATGATTCCAAATTTTAGTTTGGAAAATTATTAATGGACAATGTGATTATTTGTCTACACATTCAATTAATTACATTAACTCAATTATTCCTTTTTTCTGGTTAGTTTCTTATCACTAAAAACTATCTTTGAAGCTATTCAATAATCTATTTCTATAGCACCACCAATAGCACCAAAATTTTCATAGTAATGATCAAAATACTTAGCTGCTGTTCCCTATACAAAGGAAGAGAGTTACGGATTGAAGTAATAATATTGGTGTGAGATGAGTTCACTCTGAAGGCTTCTCCCCAACCTCCTGATCAAAAACTGAAAACAGGTGCCATCTCCTTGCTGATCAACTCCTTTTAATGAAATGTTCTGTTTTTCCTTTCTTATCTAGGAATTCCAAGATGAGATACCCAGAAAACAGAGGGGAAATTCTCTTCCTCCTTCCTTGATTTCTGGTCTGAATGCACTTTATATAGCAGTATATTCAGCACGCTAAAGCATTTGGATGTTAAATATTTTAACATTTGGATGTTCAAATTGCTCTTTTAGTTGTGTTTTAGAAGTCAAGCGTCTACTATACCCAGAAAGAATGTTATAATACAGATATAAAGGATAATCAACGTGTTCTTAAATGGGCAGTGCATTCTTTTTGAACTATTGTGGTTTGAAACTAGAGTTTCATGCATGCAAGTCACATGTTGTAGTGCTGAGCTATTTTTTTTTAATATCTATTTTAAGACTGGATCTCTCTAAGTTGCTAGGGCTGGTCTCAAACTTGCAATCCTCCTGCCTCAGTAGCTGGACTTACAGATGTGTGCCACCATGCTGGGCTAAGCAGTGTTTTTAGATACCTATGATCCTTTGAGAAACTTGGATAGTGATGTCTCTGAATATTTACTGGAAACCAGCTCTCTCCTTAGCTTTGAGAAGAGGGACTATTTAGTGGCATTAAGACAATGTTGTTTTGTGCAGCACTCCTCCGGCATTGCCATAAACTAAATACTCAAAGATGGATTCCATGATTCATTTGCAGCATCTTACATTGCCTTCCCAAAGTACTTCATGCTGATGGTTCCTTTGACCTTGCAAAGTCACGCAAGAACATGTTGATTTAGTCCATTTTCTCTATTTGCTTTGCCTTCCATAATTAAAAAAAAAAAATGATTTCACTATTTTTTTCAAATGTTTTCATTAGTATTTTCTTACTTGGTAATTTAGACATTTTATAGGTTAAAAAAATATGAAACTACACATGGATAAGCAATTAGCTCACATATGTGCTTACCTTCCCTACTCTGCTGGAGGTAATACTAAATATTAAACACTAAAACAAATAACAATGGCTGGGAATGTAACTCAGTGGTATAGAACTTTCCAGATACCTAAGGCCCTGGGTTAGATCAACCCAGTACCAACAACAGATAAGCAAACAAACAAACAAACAAAACCCTCATTTGAAGCATAATAAAGATATGGATTTTATAAATTAAATAATAAAAACAAAAGGAAAAATCAAGTTGTGCTTTAGGTCTATAATTCATCACAAAGTATTTTAGAGTTGTTTTAACTCTGCCAGAAAGTGCAAATATTTTTCATTGTATTTATGAGTAAAATTACAGAGTAAATTAAAAAGAAAATCCAAGAAATGACATTTGTTAACCAGTTGTTCATTAAAACAAGAATTCTCAAGTAAAATACAGCTTTCAATGTCTTCTCTATGCCAGTGTCTTCCAAATTTTTTCCACTAGTCCAGGTATATTTCCTAATTCCAGGTTTTTATATTTGTCAGTTTCCTTAATACCTGCATTTATAGGCATAATAAACATCTCAAGTTGAACATGTGCAAAATAAAACAC
The DNA here is from genome assembly GCF_048772815.1 of Callospermophilus lateralis. Lineage (NCBI taxonomy): Eukaryota > Metazoa > Chordata > Mammalia > Rodentia > Sciuridae > Callospermophilus > Callospermophilus lateralis. The sequence continues at coordinate 60,251,006 of NC_135320.1, read as the reverse complement.
TTTATCCCCTCACAAAGCACACTTCTCCCCTTGTCCTCATTATCTCAGTTAATGGGAACACCACTGCTTAAATGCTCACATGGAAAGCCTCAATCTCATCCTTGAGACTTCTCTTTGGTTCTGTTTCCCAGCTCCATACCTACTTCTACCTACTTCTCTCCATCTTCATGCTCTCATGCTAATCCAAACCACCACCATCTTTGCCCTGAAGCATCCTCAAGCCTCCTCTGGCCCATTCTTCACCTTGCAGCCAAACTGATCAGTCTGGCTGTTCACCATCAGTCAGATGTCAATCAAATGTTGCCTTTAAAGAAAGAACTTCACGGAACACATATTCAGAAACACAGTTCCCCTCACTCTACCCGTTTTGTGCCCTCACAGTCCCCTTCATATATCCTGTCCTAGGGTCTTTGTGGCACAAATCACCATGTGAAAGTGATCAGTCTACTTGGTTGGCTACGTGCTTCTCCCTATTCCCCAGCTTGATTGTAAGAGGCAAGAGAGCAAGGGCCATGTTGGCTGTGTATTCATATCAATTAAACCAGTTTCTAAAACATAAAATAGCTGGTTTAAAAGCATTTCTTGAACAAAGGATGGGAGGGAGGGAGGAGTGAAAGTAGAGAAGAAGAGAAGACAATGAAACAGAAGGGGAAAGGAACAAGAAGGAGGAGAGAGAAAGCACAAACAGAAGAAGAACATAAGAAAAGAGAAGAGCGAGAGGGAATGGAAGGGGACAGGAGCGAAGAAGGAAAGAAGGAAGGTAAAGTGGGAGGGAGGGAGGACTATATCTGCCTATGTGACAGGTATTATTAATCATTCAATGAATTTTGACAATTCTGTAAGACATCTACATACAAAATACTAGACTATAAGATGCCAAGAAAAATTACATTGTGCTTGTTCATTACCAAATCAGCCAAAAATTTGTATAAAGTCTACCATGTGCATAAATAATATTAAAATAAAAAAAGAAATGAACAATTGAAAAGTGTTTAAGCGAAATGAGATAATAGCTAGTTTTTTGGGTTTTTTTGCTTAAATCCAAAATAGTTTTCACAGTCTCTTTAATGTAAGTTAGAGTATCTTCCAATCCACTCAGATAGATATGTGAACCCCAAATCCATTTATAAAACAAAATGTAATGACAGAAAAGTGTTCATGAAAAAGAGTGATTGTTGGAGTTTGGGTATATCTCAGTTGGTAGACTGCTTGCACAAAGCCCTGGGCTCAATCTCCAGCACCAAAAAAAAAAAAAAAAAAAGATTGTTTCACTGACTCCTTCCAGATTAATGCTTACCTTAGCAATTTTTACTCAGTGATCATAGCTCTAGATTCAGTGGAAAGAAACAAGTTGTTAAGTGCTTTGAACTGATCCAAAGTTAAAACTTTATTTGGCTTCCTCTTAGGAATTCAGAGAATGGAAAACCCTGGCTCCCCTCTGAAGCCTTCCTCGACTCAGCCCCAGGGCCATTCCCCCCATTCATCACACCTCTGGTGTACTGACATGTATCATAAAACATAACAAGTATTTGTTTCGTGTTCCATGAGCAACTGGAGGCCAGGAACCAACAACAAATTCATCCCTTTCTTTCAGGTTCCTAGGATATATTCTACCTTTTTCCTTTGAATATATTGACTGGGTTCTGAATAAATGTAGAATGATCAAAATGATCAAGTTTGTGATCTATGATATTTAATTCCCCCTGTTTCTTGATGAAAGCTCAGTAAGCTTATTTCAAGAAGGATCTGAGTAGTAATTAGTGATGTTGTCATTTGCTGAGTCTCTAAGTGAGTCCCACCTGCAATTTAACTATACAGGCAGATCTTTAACACCTCAGGGACAACCTAAGAGATGAAGCTCATCTCAATCTCAATCAGGAATTTATTATGTTATGGTTTAGATATGAGGTGTCCACCAAAACCTCATGTTCAAGACAATGCAAGAAAGTTTAGAGGTGAAATGATTGAGTTATGAGAGTATTAATATAAGCAGTGCAATAATCCACTTAGATTTATTAACTAGATAAACTGGGTGTGGCTGGAGGAAGTAGGTCACAGGGGGTTTGCCTTTGGGGTTTATATTTTGACCCTAGTGATCAAAGTTCTCTTTCTGCTTCCTGATTGTCATGTTCTGAACTCCTCTACTACACCCTTCCACCTTGATGCTCTGTCTCACCTTGGGCCCAGAGATGGTCTTTGTGGATTGAAACTTCTGAAAACCATGAGTACCAAATACACTTTTCCTCCTCTAAAATTGTTCTTGTCAAGTCTTTTGGTCACAACAGAAAAAAAAAAGACTAAAATATGTTTTAAGTACTTTGTATTTATTATTTCTTGTGTACTTAAGAATCCTATGAGATAAGTTCCATTACTGCTGTACTGCTGTTACTTTCACAGGTGAAGAAATGGAACCTAGAAAGCCTAAGGGGTTTGTTTTGGACCACAAAGCTGGTAACTGGAGCTAGCATTCAGATCCTTCAGTCACCTTCTTGTTATAAACCTATACCAAGCTTTCTTTCAAAATGCTCATCTTCTCAGATTATATAGCTTATAGTCACAATCTTATTTAAATTTCCCAAACCAAATTTATAAAAATCACTAAAGTGCAAGGCTGAATGCCAGTGTCCACAGTTATCTGGGTGGTGGTGCTACAGGAGGTTTACAATGGCCCAACTAGTATGCAATATCCATTCTGGCTTTACAATCATAAGTGAATGTAAACTTATACAAATTAAATACAGACTTGCCTTTAGACTTTGGTAAAGAAACATCTATGAACACTTTTAAGTTTAGAAAGTGAAAGCAGTAATATAAATTCAAATCTGAGAATGTACACAAATCAAAACTGAAAAGCATAGTTTGTCTCCATGAACAGTCTCCATAGTGATAATTTTGCAAAACACTGAAAAACATTCAAGGTATTTAGAAAGACTATAAAGATGTTTTATGAAGATGGCACAAAAAAGAAAAAAAAAACACTTTCTCATGAGCAGACAGAAAGCCCAACTTGGAATTTCAAATTAACTTTTTGTATGATGCATTATTTAATAAATGTTAGCATTAATTTTTAAAGGGTTTAATTTGCATACCATTACTGGGCCAAATGGTTGATGAGGATCACAATTAAAGAAAGATGCACCATTCATTTACTAAGAAGAAAAAAATTCAACAAAGTCAAATCTTCATCATGAAACAGAATAAAGGCAGCCTATAACTGCCAAAATGTAGAACCCCCTGACAGATGCAATTTAACTCCCATAATTATTTAAATCAACCTCCTTTATGTATAACTCTAAGCAAAAGCTCAGTATCTTCTCAAGGAATGGGTATTTTAAAAAATACTTTGGACCTCAGAGGATAAAGAAGGCATTAAGAAAGAAAAACAAATTGGGGATTGGGTTTGGAAATATAAATACATTTTGAAAAAATATGCCATCACTTAATGTTACACCATGGACATAAAGTACTCATGCAAAATGGAAGACACTTGACTAGCATATTAACTAGCATTTAGTTTCAACATCATTTAAACTGTGTTTCATCCAAAAATGTTACATGGAGAACAAATACTGGGCCCATGGTCATGAAATTTATTATGTAAAGTTAATTTATTCTTTTTGCATGCACCCCTCCCACAATCCACCAAAAGTAAATATTTTTTGAGATATTATGTACTAGATAAAGGATGAATGATCACATACAGAGTGACAAACTCATGGATGTGTGTGCAATAAATGTAGCGTGTGACCTGTTTACACTAAGCTGGCAGCAGAACATACCTGGTGCAATGGAAAAGGATCTGGGAGTACCCGTTGTGCCGGTGATTGATCCTTCACAAAGATGATCACTCACACCCTGATTCTGAACACCAGTAAAGACACTAAACACATTTGGTTGCTATACTGCATGCTTTGTTTCATCATGAGTATTGTGTAGACATGAAATAATTTAGGGATTGGATAATTCTTTGTCTGTATCCATCAGGATACAGAATAGATGGCTTTGTGTCAGGTTCATTCTTCCTGTACAGGTTCCAATGGTGGCCAAAGCTGCAGAAGCAAGCACCTTAAGTTCACCCCAACAAAATCCCTAACCTCAGACGTTGCTGCTGAAATAATCACATATGTGATGCTTATGCAATCTCACTGCACCAGACTTTGCAGGTAGTCCTCAAGTCTGATAATATGTAGCTTTGGGGAACAAACAATCATGGATAATAACAACAAACTCCTTGGGAAAACCAATAAGAGATTCATAAAGGACAAAGACTATAATAATACTTTCCAACAAGTTAGAAAGAGGGTTAAACTGTTTTTGTTGTTGTTGTTGTTGTTGTTGCAAATAACTTTTAAATTATAATCAAAGTAACTCATACTTTATGTAAAAGATTGGAAAATAAATGTTTGAAGAAATAAAAGTATGATGACTCTCAAGAGACAACCACTGAAAAATTTTGGTGTTGGGACTTTCCAGTAATTTTTCTATAAAACATGTGCTGATGATGCCCTCTTATTAGATATCCAGCAAAATTTGACTAATGATATATCATTTTATAAGCTGCAGAATATTTAAACATTATATGTATGTAATGTGTAAGTTAAATTTAATTTAGACATAATCATTTATTCAACCTATTTTTATTATAGGTCTTTGATGGAAGTTATATATCAGCTTTGTAACATAAATCTGTTCTTAATAGACAATGATTTCTAGACTGATTTTCTCAAAATGAAAACAATATAATGAGACATAAATAAATCTTATTTTAATTAGAATTCTAGATTTTAATCATTTCCTATAGTATTTCATGCTTATTTTATCCACAAACAATTTGATCAAATTCTCTTAGTACTCAAATTTATTGACTTTTTTCCAAAGTATTCTATTTAGTTTACACAAAAACCCATTATTAGCACTCAAAGTTTACTAGATATATTAATCTCTAATTAGAGTTTATAACACCAAATAAAATGGTAGTCAAACTTGGCATTGAAAAGAATATGCTGCTAAATTTTCATTCTTACTAAGTTTTTTCAATTTTATATTATACATGCTATTTATTATTATTATACATTATTATTATTATTATTATTATATGCATTTTTCATAGGAACAATGTTACTCACACAGACATATTAACAGGAGGGCAACATTAAGAGCTATCTATGGAGTACCAGGCTTTTTCCTGATATTTGTCATACCGCAAGTCACCCATATTACTTCTATGGAAAAATAATCCAAATTACAAGTAACCAAAATAAAATTTTAAAAGTTATTTTTTCCCCTACTTACCATTGGGGAACTATTTAACCAGTTTGAACTTAAAATTGTCTCTATCAATGAGTTTGAAGGCAACTTGTTCTGAAGGCAACCACCATACAATTCAAGGGTTACTTTTTTTTACATGTATGATTTTATTCTATAGCTGATGTAGTACTGGCAGTAAATAAAAGCCTTCAAGAATGAAGATGGAGCAGCTATCAATTTTATTTACCTCCATAAACAATTCATTTTTCTATTTTATTGTCCATATTTCTTGTGTTATTATTATGAGAGTAAGACAATAATTTTAGTCAATTAAAAAATTGCGACACAATTTACATTCAGGCATAGAAATGGTTTTAGTTTGATGTAGTTTTAATTAATGAAGGTTTTTAGATTTCTCTAATATCACATAGACAAGATACATGACAATTGCAAAATAAATTAAAATTTTTTATTAATAAAAAGTGGGCATAAACAATAACCAGAATTGAAGTCTGGGCATCTTTCCTTAAAAATAACTGAATATGCGTAACAAAAGGGGAAGTTCACAAAAACTGAACTGGCAGAGATTCATTTCAATGAAGTGAGAAAAAAATATGTACTCAGTCACATGTGATGCCAGAAGAATTCTTCATTATTTGGCTTATAATTTTAAAAGTTACTTCAAAATACTTTAAATAAGCACATTAACTTTTAAAGTAAATTAATGAATGCTAAGGGGAAAAAAAGAGCAGACATCGAATTTATTTTGGCACTAAGAGTCTGTGTGACTCTGGAAAATTTCTTAGTATGAGTTCTTTTTGATTGTAATATATCACGATTATATACACATTCTAAAGAAATAAAAGCCTATAGTAAATATGTAAGTGGTAATATCTATAACACAGGAAAGATAAGGTGCATGTCCATTTCTGAAAATTATCTATAAAATTATAGGGTTTTTTATTAACAATTGTCAGTACAATAATAATGGCAGCAACAATATTGAGTGCCAAATATGTGCTGGGTACTTCATGTAGGAGATCCTATTGAAGTTTCCTAAGCAATACAAGTATATTAGTATCTCTATTTTATGGATGGATAAACTGAGGCATGCAGAGGTTAAGTTTTCTAAATTTATTCCAACAGAAAGCAGCAGAAACAGATCTCTAACCTGTATTTCCCTGACTCAAAATTCTTTTAAACCTATGTTGGTAGTATTTTGCAAGGAATATATCATTACTTCATATCGTACTGAAAAAATGGCTTTCATTTTAAAAAGTGGATATCTATACTCTGAAGTTAGTTTTCTCTAAAACCTAATATTACATTTTGTAATTAAACTTCCCAAATAAATAATATTTAAGGAAAACACAATTTTCAGTATAAAAGGTAAAAAACATTATCAATCACCTGTACATAACATTGCTCAACTTAAATATTATTTTTTCTCAAATTGCCACATGTGAACAGAGTTTGAATTCAAACTCAAGCATTTAGCATTTGTGTGATTTTGAACAAGCGATTTATCCTCTCAAGATTAATTTGTTCTTATAGAACAGAAAAAAAAATACTTCAAAAATTATTTTGAGAATTTAGTGGCATAATAAATAGTAAAGTCCTCTGCAAAATTAAGGCATTTAAATGCAGTGTTAATTGAGAAAGCTACACACAAAACTTTTTGTCTTTCTGACATTGTTTCTCAATTGAGACTTCTGACATAGAAATGAATAAGTTAAATATTGAAAATGTTGATAAAACAAAAAGTAATCTGAGAAAATTAGTATCCTTTCAAACTGTGGCTGGGATATTGATTGATACAAACTTTTGGCAATGTCTGTAAAATTGTGAAAACTAACTAGTCTTTGATCTATCATTTCTACTCTAGGAATTCTCCCTATGGGAATATTTACAGAGTTTTCAAAGAATTGAAGCAATTTTTAAGATAGCTAATTAATTAATTAACTAATTAATTAAAATTTTAAAGGGAAATCAATTAATTCTCATTAAAAATTGCAATACATCTGTATAATGGAACACTCTACAATATATGAGAAGAGAAAGATTTTATAAATATTGAAATATGAAGATGTCGAGAAGCACTATGTATTAAGTAAAAAGAGAAAAGTTATGGACTTTGTGAGTGTCATAATACACTTTTTAGAAAAATATTATTTTTCTAGATTTAATATACATTAGTATTTGACTAGAATAATATAAATATAGAAGAAGATATCTAGATTCGCTACCTTTATGAACTGAAATGAGTGTTGTTGGATGAGCGAGAACTCTTGCTTATCTTGTATATCTTGGTTTTATTTTTTTATTATGAGCATGTGTTTTTGGAAATATAATATTTAAGGAGTTTGGTGCTAAGAAATAAAACATACAAACAGTAAATAAAGTTTAGCTGGGTGCAGCCGCACACATCTGTAATCCCAGTGGCGCAGGAGGCTGAGACAGGAGGATCGCAGAGTTCAAAGCCAGCCGCAGCAATAGCAAGGTGCTAAGCAACTCAGGGAGACCCTGTCTCTAAATAAAATACAAAATAGGGCTGGGGATGTGGCTTAGTGATTGAATGCCTCTGAATTCAATCCCTGGAACAACAACCAAAAAAAATTAAAGCTTTGATCAGTGATGAGGTAAAGAAAAGAAAAAAAAATATGATTTTTATATAAAAAAAGCTCACAGTTTCTACAACATGCTCAGAGGTAAATAAAAACTGAAAATAAATATTCATAAAATAAATAACAAAGGGAATCCAAAACTATGTTTGATGACTTTTGAGATGTATATATTCCAATTGGTGGAATGATAGCACCATAAGAGTATCGCATACTTTCCTATATTATTTTTAAAACTGGAAGTTGAATCATAATTAAGGGACATTATTAATCAATATTTTATAAACACTCATTTTTCTTGTATTTTCAATCTGTCATTCATGCATCAGTTCCTTCATCATATGCCAATCTCACATTAACTAACTTCCAAAACCATGCATTTCAATTAGTTTATACATAATTCAGACTTTTCCAAATTTTTCAATTGATTAAACACTTTACTCTGAGTAATTTGGGGGATTACCACCAAAGCAAAAGAATTA